>NC_068454.1:60113843-60338843 GCF_023373465.1 Oncorhynchus keta
CCTGGGGCGTATTCATTACGATGATTCTGTTGCGAAACGTTTCGTAAACGAAACGGAGAGGGACCGACCTTAATTTGTCCAATAGAAAATCTCTGTTTGGACTAATGCCTATACCCGTTTTGAGAAGTGAATGTCCGTATGTCAGCAGTCTATTTGATTATTTTCATAGGCACATTTTACATTGGTAATGTACAGTGTCAGAGCTCCTCCCTCAACTAAAAGCGACAATGGAATGGAATTCAAGTTTATGCAACATTATAGATTACATTTGATTCTGATGGCAATCATTTCCAGAATACCCCCCCCTCCTTATGTAACTAGGAAATGCGCATGTTTGGGCGATTGTGTACCCACATGGTAGTCCGATGTTCTGTTATCAATCATTTTGAAGATTCAGTCAAATATAAAGATTATACACTATCACACAGATTTATTCAAAGAGAGAAACAAGTCTGATTCACCAGGAGAAGAGTGGAAGCATTGGGCAAGAACACATCATGTGAAATTTAGTTAAATTCAGTGTATTTCCTATTACTGCACAAAAAACACTTGATTTCGATGTTTCATAATCACAGACAAACAATAATGTATAAAAATATAAAATAGGCACTACATACAACTATGACATGTCAATCAAAGACAATTTGCAGAACCTTTTCTGTGAACATTATATTTAGTGTGTATGTGTGAACGTGAGCATGTTCATGTCAGCCACTCCTCTATGCAATCTCTGAACACCGTCTCATTCGAATGCCAATAGCCGTGCTTCACTCCTGAGAGCACAAACACAGCCAGGTCTCCACGAGCATGCAGTGTCTTCAGCCCAAACGAATCCCTACCGTACCACTATTCAAATGAGAGAGACAGAGAAGCACATAGTTATCCATCACATTAGGACATGCACATTATCAATGATGGTAGATGGTACCATTAAAGTAACTTACTTCCTGGTTCTTCATCTCAACAATGGTTTCATTAATGTCATAAAATCCAAAGTGACTGATTGGAGAGAACAGACATGGTTAGTCCAATAGGTATAGAGTCACTAGTGTTGAGCCCACGTCTCAGAGATGCAACCAATGTGTGTGTAAGAATGCAGGATATACAACAGGGCAATTAATTTCATCTAAAATAATGGTGGTGATGGTGACCATGGATACCTGGACTCCCATGGTGTAATCACGCCATCATCTGGTCCTCCAATCAACACCAGCTTGTTGATACGCAGGAAGTTCTTCCTCCACTCTGATGATTAGCGAGAGATACATTTATTTGTTCTGAGATGGAGAATAACTATGTCTCTCCACATTTTATAGAATTAAAACGACTTAGGACAACAGCGTCAGTAGGGCCAGACTAAATCTGCAGTTTTATAAAATATATATTGAAAAAGAAATTTAAGCCAAACATAATATGTTGCTACAAAATGTATAGTTTTGTCTATTATGCAGACAAGTCAGTGTGAATGGAGAAGTAATGAACTTTGCTGGAGATTTTGTCTGGCCCTTATCAGTCAATGGTGACTAATCTCATCTAGATTTTCAGTTTTGGATACTGAAATATCTGCAGTAGGAATGAATTTCAGTACCTGTAATTTCCCTGTGTGGTCTCTCTCCATTCAGCAGGGCCAGATAATTGCTGCTCTTCAGGAAGCGTTCTCTTTGGTGTGGGTCTGGTAGGACAAAACATTTTGGTGCAAGCACAAAGGAGCCTCTTTACTGTACTCAGATACACATCTACAAACAAATGTTCTGGTTCTCTATTTGTTCGACACCGAAGTTCCCCTTTAACTACTCAATTCTCTCTTACCATTCCAGAAGTTGCAGATGGACCATTTCTGTCCTACTGAAGAGTAACACACGTGAAAAACACGGGCCTTTAGATAGTGAGGAAAAACCATTTTCAGAATGTCTGTGTCTGTGGGAGAAGCACAACGAAAAGGCTAGTAAAAATGTGTGTGGTGTGTGGAACATACAGTATGTGTTTCAAATTTACACACGGCTTGCAAATGTTCTCTTTTTATTTGAAATGTGAGACATGAATAGAATTTGTTTTACTTTGTTGTATGACAAAAATCAAAACTTCATTGTGTTAGAAAGAGCTATACCTAGGCCTGATAAAAAAAAAATGATAGGAGAAGAAAGTGACCATCACTGACCTCCATACTGGCCAGCCTGTGGTGATGAGAGGGAGATGAAGGACTGGACATTATGGTCAGGAAGTGTAGAAAGAAGTCCTCGACATATCAGACCACCTAAGAGAAGCAGGGAAAGACAGCATTAAGCGGAAAGGGCTATATCTCTACATCTTGTTCCAAACAGTGCTAAATAACTGAGATAGAGAGACCTTGTGAGAAGCAGATAAGATGGATGCCATTCTCTGCCTCCTGCATGATTGGATAGAGCAACTTTTTGAAGCCCTGCACCTGCTCCCACAGTGGCTTCAGGCTGGCCATGTTATCATACAGATCTATCACTGACACGTTGGTACCTGGATGGGCCTGTCAAAAGAATACATCAGCTTATATTGCAAGTTACAAGAAAAAAACGATGTACCTGAAACATGTTATCCTTTCATATTATATTCAAAATAAAGAGAGTCGCACACTCCATATATAAACTCCCAGTAATTTATTGGGTATTTACTAACATTTCTGCATCACTGTGCCTTCTTCAGGATAATGTCATGATTACTTGAACCAGGTTATGTAGGCAACCAATGACAATAGTGAGGTGTGTGTCATAATGATTAAGTTAATTAGAATGAATTAGTGAAACTGTTCAAAAAAACAATCCTATCATATTATAACATACATTATAAACTGGGTGGTTCGAGCCCTGAATGCTGATTGGCTGAACGCTGTGGTATATCAGACCGTATACCACGGGAATTAAAAAAACATGTATTTTTACTGCTCTAATTATGTTGGTAACCAGTTTTTTATAACAATAAGGCACTACGGGTGTTTGTGGTATATTTCCAATACACCACGGCTAAGGGCTGCTCTAAGGGCTGTATCCAGGCACTCCACGTCGTGCATAAGAACACCCCTTAGCCGTGGTATATTGGCCATATACCACACCCCGCCTCCCGGGCATTATTGCTTAAATATACCACAGGTATGATGCACATTTACTTGTTTACTGTTCCAATTACGTTGGTAACCAGTTTATAATAGCAATAAGACACCTCAGGGGTTTGTGGTATGTTGCCAATAAACCACGGGTAAAGGCTGTATCCAGGCACTCCACATTGCGCTGTTATGTACGACATACATTTGTGTCATAGGTGCACTAAAACAGGATCTTCTAAAATTCTCACTTCACGTGAAACTGAAGTGGATGCTTTTTTTGCCTTCTTTGTGCTTTTATTTGTGGATACAAGTTTTGATATTTCTACTTATTATTTATGAGTTACTAGGTGTAAAACATTTTGGTGGCCCCAAAAAAAACATTTTATCGCTCACACACTGTATAAAGTACTCTCACTTTCTTTTTTCCGCACTTAAGTATCCATGGAAACAGTTTCACATGAACTGAGAATTTGATCAGATCCTGTTTTAGTGCACCTGTGATAGAACATTCTATTCCTCTAAAAACCTGTGGCCATTGTCCTGTTAAAAAAAAAGAGAGAGAGAGAGAAAAAAGCAGAGAGAGAGAGAGAGAGAGAGAAAAAAAAGCAGATGGTCAAGTCATCCAGTCATAATTTCCCCAATACCAAGAGCAAACACAATGTTTTCCGCCTGTAATATTGGCCCATCATATCATTATGCTGAGGCCCAAGAGGGTGTGGTATATGGCCAATATATACAGTGGGGAGAACAAGTATTTGATAACCTGCTAAATCTGCAGTGTTTCCTACTTACAAAGCATGTAGAGGTCTAATTTTTATCATAGGTACACTTCAACTGTGAGAGATGGAATCTAAAACAAAAATCCAGAAAATGACATTGTATGATTTTTAAGTAATTAATTTGCATTTTATTGCATTTTATTGCCAATATTACAGGCTGAAAAACCTGCAAAACCAGCAGTGTATTAAATACTTGTTCTCACCACTGTACCACGGCTAAGGGCTGTTCTTATGCATGACATAACGCGGAGTGCCTGGATACAGCCCTTAGAGCAGCCCTTAGCCGTGGTGTATTGGCAATATACCACAAACACCCTAGGTGCCTTACTGTTATTATAAACTGGTTACCAACATAATTAGGGCAGTAAAAATACATGTTTTTTCATACCCGTGGTATACAGTCTGATATACCACGGCTTTCAGCCAATCAGCATACACTGCTCAAACCACCCAGTTTTGAAGTATCTCAAATATAAAATATATTTAGATTTATTTAACACTTTTTTTGGTTATTACATGATTCCAAATATGTTGTCTCCACTATTATTCTACAATGTAGAAAATAGTAAAAAAATAAAGAAAAACCCTTGAATGTCCAAACTTTTGACTGGTACTGTACACCTCAATGATCTAATCAGTCTCAATTTCTTTGAGGTCATTAAAGATCCCATGGTACTTATCGTAAGAGTAGGGGTGTTAACCCCGGTGTCCTGGCTAAATTCCCAATCTGGCCCTCAAACCATCACGGTCACCTAATAATCCCCAGTTTACAATTGACTCATTCATCCCCCTCTCCCCTGTAACTATTCCCCAGGTCGTTGCTGCAAATGAGAACGTGTTCCCAGTCAACTTACCTGGTAAAATAACGGGTAAATAAAAAAAACATAATTGTTTTATTTTCTGTTTTAATAAGTATATAATTATGGTTAAATGTGTGTTGTAGAGGCCAAGCCTCTACAAACGTACCTCTTGTATCAAACGACTCATCATAAGGAATTGTTTAGGACCGTCAAAGAGGCCGTGAACAATGATGACAGGCTTGTACCCAAGTGTGCCGGCCAGGTTAACGCCACATAAGAGCAGCAGAAGTCCATTGACATTGATGTCCAACGACGTTCTCATTTTCAATGAAACCACCGATGAATACAGTTTGATTCCTTCAGCGTGCAGGATAGAACAATTTGTTGCATCACCCTTGCATAAATGGACATTTAGGTTCCAGTTTATTTACTATGTTCACCTACTTTCATTATTACACATATGTTGTGGTGTTCGCGGAAGAAGACACTCCTTCTTCCTCTTTTATCATCTTAATTCAATGTCAGGCGCATGCTAACCTCGCTCGACATTGAGTGTTTGGTGCCATCAATTTAATTCACCATGCTTCAATTGTTACTACACGCACTTTAAGGGAGGTTTACTTTTTCCAGTCTGTGGATAAATTCCACCCACAAAAAGTATTTAATCATTGAGTGTAATGCAAAATGCCTCATAAACGTATGGTATTAACGACGACCGATGTCAGTAGCAGATGTGCCATCATTTGGACAAATAAAATGCGCAGTGCACACTTGTTCTGATTGAGTTGTTCTGTACACCAGGGGGCAGAATGCCGAATGCTACCAGAGACTTATTCAAATACGTGATTCCACTTCCGGTTGTCGCACCATGGATGGAGTGGGCAGCTAGCAAGAAGTTGTGGATACGTTTAGCTTAACAAGTGTAATTGAAACCAACATGATTGTTGTTAGTATTGAGAGAGGTCATTTTAACTTCGCTCGTTAGTTAAACGTCCACGTATTAGCCAGGCGTGAAGCAAATTCATCTAAACTGAGCTCGTTTTTTGCTAAGCTTGCGAGCTGCTGCATGTTGTGCTATTTTCATAGATCACCCCCTTGTTCATTGCGTGAAGATTTCAAAACAAGGTAAGGTGGCTAGCTAGCTACCTATCAGTGTAATGCATAGTTCTCTTCAGATCTTCAAAGAGCAAATAAAGGAGGTAAAGAAAAGCTGGAGGGCTTTCTTTTCGATAGTTCCTACTTAAGATCATGCAGCGGATCTATTTCGTTATATAATTAAGCAGCAAGGCAACTCCACATGAGGCTGTTCTCCTGCCCGACACAACGCGCCTCCGTGGTGCCTTATTGCTATAAACTGGTTACCAACGTAATTAGAGTAGTTAAAATACATGTTTTGTCATACCCGTGGTATATTGTCTAATATATTGTCAAAAATATTTTTACTGATCTAATTACATTTGGTAACCAGTTTATAATACCTTTAAGGCCCCTTGGGGGTTTGTGGTATATGGCCATTATACCATTGGTAAGGGCTGTATCCAGCCACTTCACGTTGCTTCGTGCCTAAGAACAGCCCGTAGCCATATACCACACCCCCTCCTGCCTTATTGCTTCAATATACCCTTGTGTAGCATATGAATATTGCTGTGCCAGCCATTCCCTGCTACAGAAGTTTCCTATTAATATGACATTTTATATACCTAGCACAGGAGGTTGGTGGTACCTTAAATTGAGGAGAACTGGTTCGTGGTAATGACTGGAGCGGGATAAGTAATTATATATATATATTATATATATATATATATATATATATATATCATGAGCTGTTTTCCCCCAAGCAGCCTCCTGTGATACCTAGTACAATACAACTCTCTGTCTACATCTACTGTATACCGTAGCTAACTGATTTTGTCTCCCAATTAGGCAAAAATGGCAAACCTAGAACAATGGGTGAGTGACAGTCTGCATGACATCCTTGGCCTTAGTGACAGATATGTCGCCCAGTTCATGATCGGCTCCGCGCGTAAATCATCGAGCTCTCAAGACTTTGTCGCCCACCTCAAGTCGACGGGCACCATCGACATTAATCAGAGAGTGATCGCCTTTGCACAGGAACTGTATGAAAAGGTCAAATGATTTGCTTTCTTTGCGTTTTAACGGCGTGCTTGTTTCTTATTTTCACTGTGGTTATTATGAGCATCTAGAAATTACTTTCATCTATGTGTTTCAGATTCCTCGTAAGCAAGTGGTTGAAAAGCCAGCCAGAGCGATAGAGCGACACGTCATGGAGATTGAGAGGAAGAATCGGACTTACACCCTACTGTCAGACAGCGAGAGTGACGGAGAGGCAGTGAGAGAGAGGGAGAAGGAGAAGAAGAAGAAAAGTAAAGACCGAGGCGATAAGAGGAAGCACCTCAGGAAAAGGGAGGAGAGTCAATCATCTAGTGAAGAGGAGACCCCTAAAAGGTAATCAACCTGGAATGGAGTTTCATGTTGCTTGCTTGTGACACGTTCTACCTGCTTTCCTCTCTTTTGTTGCTTTTTAGCTAAATGTTGACAGCTGTATTTGACTTGTATGGACTTCAGGGAGACAGGATGCAGCTTCAGGAGTCTATGGTCTCATTAACTGAATTGCAACCATAAATACATTACAACAATGAAGCCAGTTACCCTAGAATATTTTGATTGTTTTCATGCTGTGTAGTCTCTATTTTTCAGCTGCTACTCCTCTGTGGCTTCAATGCCTGCTTGAACAAGCCTCCACTTAGATTGTGATTTGAGTTTCTAAAAGGCCCGTTCTCTTTCTCAGTAGTAAGCTGGGCCATGGCGACCAGAAGTCCAGTAAGAAGGATGAAGAGGAGGAGGAGGAGTGGGAGAAGGAAGAGAGAGAACGCGTACTGGATCTGGAAGAGAGGGATGCTTTTGCCGAACGAATGAAACTGAAGGACAAAGACAAGACGAGGAACATCATGGAGAGAACGGACAAGAAGGTGGGATTGACTATCAATGATGGAACCCAACCCAGTCCATTTGACTTACTAGTGTACTTGTAGGTGTGTTTTGATTTTTGGCTTAATGTTTTTCCATGACCTTTTCACCAGGGCTACGAGGAGGCTCAGAAAAGACTAAAGATGGCAGAGGAGGATCACAAGAAAATCGTGAGCACATTATTCAAATTCCCTGTAACTTATCGTATAATAGACTATCGTCTAAGTTTGGGAAAAAACACAGTAGAAATAGAATTACTAGAACAGGGAGAGCCCCTCAGACTCATTATATGTCACCTATCTTCTCTTTTCTATAGCTTCCAGAGTTGCGGAAGGAGTCTCGCAGGAACTACCTGTCAAAGAGAGAGGCTGAGAAGCTGGAGGACCTGGAGGCGGAGATCGCAGATGAGGAGTACCTGTTCTCCACGGACGCGCTGACTGAGAGGGAGCGGAAGGAGCTGGAGTACAAGCGCAACCTCCGAGACCTGGCCAAGGACTACAAGAAAGCCGGCGCCAAGGAGAAAGAGGAGAGGAAGAACAGATACTACATGCCGGAGGAGAAGAGGAGTAAAGTAAGGAGGAGATAGTTGGCTGGTAATGGTCCTGCCATGGATAGCCAGTACTCTTGTTGAAATGGTGTAAAACACTAGGATCCGGGGCTTGATTATATACATCTCGCTCACTCTATTTCCCTCTTCCTCTGTCCCTCCCTCTATCTTCGCCCTCGCTCTCTCCATCTCTCCAGGATATTCCTCAGAGGGACATGGAGCTGGAGTTGGAGATGCCCATGGAGGGTGGAGGAGAGCAGGGTCGCTGGGAGGAGGAGAGGTTGAAGACCGCCTCGCTCATCTTCGGGGCCAAGAAGGAGAGAGAGAAAGGGTTGAAGGCAGAAAGAGAGAAGTACCAGCTGATCCTGGAGGAGGACGAGATGATCAACTTTGTCAGCAGTGCCGTCATCATGAAGGGAACCCAGGATGAGAAGGTGGGTTGTTAAACGTTAAAGCGTTTATCTGTGATAGATTGCAAGGAATAAATACAGCTATAGTTATGGATATTAGTCTAACAAAATATTGTCATAATTCAAATTCAGAAAATATTTTACATTCCATACATATTCAATAGCGATCAACGAATACACACCTGAGCTTCTGGAGTATTTCTAACTGTGCCAAGGTCAAATCTCCATGTGACAATGAACAATACAGTGCAATTGTAATGTTGTCTTCATCTCTGTATGCTGTGTGTCTCCAGGAGCAGGAGCAGGCAGCCCTGTCCCAGGCGGAGGTCCAGAAGCAGTCCATCCAAGAGGTGAGACGCAGCCTGCCCGTGTTCCCCTACAGAGAGGACCTGCTCCTGGCCATCCAGCAGCACCAGATCCTGGTCATCGAGGGAGAGACGGGCTCCGGCAAGACCACCCAGATCCCCCAGTTCCTCATGGAGTCGGTGGGTACACATTATTCAAGGGGCCATGTCCATAAACATTATTATGGACACATATCAAAGAGGTTAGAGAAAAGCAGAGGACACATTTCCATTGGACATTGTGTGTACGTTTGACAAAGTCGTCTTGAATCTTCAGTGTTTTGTCACTATTTTCACTAACATTTTTTAAAACAAATTGTAGGCTTCCACCCTGATCCATTTGTGGCATGATGCTTTTCTGTGTATGTTACCTTTGTTGACCTGTTGTCTGGGTTTACATCTCCTAGGGCTACAATGATGGAGGCATGAAGATTGGGTGTACCCAGCCCCGTAGAGTGGCAGCCATGTCTGTAGCAGCCAGGGTGGCACAAGAAGTGGGCGTCAAGCTGGGCAACGAGGTGAAAATGGCACAACCGCTCTCTGTCACTCCGATGAAGCATAAATAATTCCTACTGTATATGGTAGAAAACATAAACTCACCGTATTTGTCCAACTACCCCTTTCTTCATCAGGTAGGCTACAGTATCCGTTTTGAGGATTGTACGTCAGAGAGGACAGTACTCAAATACATGACTGACGGAATGCTGCTCAGAGAATTCCTGACAGAGCCTGATCTGGCCAGCTACAGGTACCACTATATGCCCCGTCTGTCCTTATCTTTAGATATGTTTTCCATATGTGGAGGTTTATGTTTAAAAGTGGTATATTGTGTTTTAGAAAAATAATAAATTAAATAATTCCCTGCCATATTGTTTTAGTCAGTATGACAGTATAACAATAAATGATCCCTTCCTCTCTCTCAGTGTGGTCATCATTGATGAGGCCCACGAGCGGACGCTGCACACAGACATCCTGTTTGGTCTGATCAAGGACATTGCCCGGTTCCGTCCGGACCTGAAGGTGCTGGTGGCCAGCGCCACCTTGGACACAGAGCGCTTCTCCTGCTTCTTTGACGACGCGCCGGTATTCAGAATCCCCGGCAGGAGGTTCCCTGTGGACATCTTCTACACTAAGGTACCTCTGCTGACCATCTGTATAGTGAAATGGCCTCAGGACAAAAGATTGCATCCCCATTCTCCACCGTTCTCCTGAAGTGTGCACTTGCGCATTTCCCACGGTGGATTTAACATGAAAACTCCCTCCGGGCAATGTTTAAACCAATATAGAGCCTTTTAAATGTGCGACAGGAAGTGATCAAGTGCGCTCTTTGAGAGAAGGCGGAAGAAACGGAATGCAGCCATAGGCATAACTTTGAATGACTGTAAATACCATATTTCACCCGTGAGAAGTGCTGGATGATACTAATGTATACTAAAGATGGATGTCAATTATCTGTTCTATTGTTGTACTCTTTGCTCTCTGGTATTGTTTACTATTTCGCTCGCTCTCGCTCTCAGGCTCCTGAGGCAGACTACCTGGAGGCCTGTGTTGTGTCGGTGCTACAGATCCACGTCACCCAGCCCCCTGGAGACTGTCTGGTCTTCCTCACTGGACAGGTCTGGCACACTCGCACCTTGACCCCTCACCTCAACGCTGACATTCACATTACATCAGCTACTACATTAGCTACTACATCATCTACCTCGGCTACTACGTCACATTACATCTGCTCTCACTCAACATCAGATCCTACATCAGTCACTACACATTAGCTAGGCCTACTACAAATCACACTCCATCTGGTGAATCACACTCCATCTGGTGAATCACACTCCATCTGGTGAATCACACTCCATCTGGTGAATCACACTCCATCTGGTGAATCACACTCCATCTGGTGAATCACACTCCATCTGGTGAATCACACTACATCTGGTGAATCACACTACATCTGGTGAATGGGACGTTAAATGGTTGTCCTGACTCTCTGTGGTCTCTAAAAGATCCCCTGGCACTTATCGTAAGAGTTGGGGTGTTAACCCCGGTGTCCTGGCTAAATCTAGCCCTCATACCACCGAATCATCCCCAGCTTCCAATTGGCTCATTCATCTCTCCTCCCCTGTAACTATTCCCCAGGTCATTGCTGTAAATGAGAATGTGTTCTCAGTCAACTTACCAGGTCAAATAAATAAATGACACACATATTTCTGCCAAGGGTTCTGTCCTTACCACTCTCCTGTCTCTCTCTATTTCCACAGGAGGAGATTGAGACTTGTTGTGAGCTGCTGCAGGAGAGATGCAGGCGTCTGGGTTCTAAGATATCGGAGCTCCTGGTGCTTCCCATCTACGCCAATCTACCTTCAGACATGCAGGCCAAGATATTCAGCCCCACACCCCCTGGCTCACGCAAGGTGAGAGGACCTTTTCTCTTCTGTTTAAACTTGGGCCACTAGGGGGTGCTCAAGGACCATTTTGGAAATATGTTTTATCCTCTGTGATCAAATAATGTAACGAAAATATGTATGCATTATTTTCTTTACCCAAATGGAAATCCAACCCAACCTAGGTTATTGTAGATTTCATGCTGCACTTATGTCAATGTAGTAGATTCTATTCTACTATGTCATTTGGCGCATTTTAAGCTAATGGCACCGAAGGGGTTTGCTGCCGTTTTACGATCCTGTAACCAATTGTGCTATTGTGTATGTTTTTTCACGTTATTTGTAACTTATTTTGTACATAATGTTTCTGCCACCATGTCTTATGACCGAAAAGAGCTTCTCGATATCATGGCAGCGATTACTCACCCCGTACTGGAGGAATCCTTCTTCAACGAGTCAGACAGGAAGGATTTACTACAGACACCCGACAAGACCCTCATCCCCGTCATTCGCAGGAGTGAAAAGACGGAGATATCTCGGACGATGGTCCGTCACCTTTACCATCGGTCCTATTAGACAACGTACAATCAATCGATTAATAAAATAGATGAACTACGAGCACTTATATCCTACCAACGGGACATTAACCTGTCGTTCCGCTAGCGGAACCCCTCGCCAACAGCCAATGCAATTGCAGGGCGCAAATACAAATCAACAGAAATCTCATAAATCAAATTTCTCAAACATACAAGTATTAGGCACCATTTTAAAGATACAATTCTCGTTAATCCAGCCACAGTGTCTGACTTTCAAAAATGCTTTACAGCGAATGCTCCACAAATTATTATGTTAAGTCACCACCAAGTCACAGAAAAACCCAGCCATTTTTCCAGCCAAAGAGAGGAGTCACAAAAAGCACAAATAGATATTAAATTAATCACTAACCTTTGATGATCTTCATCAGATGACACTCATAGGACTTCATGTTACACAATACATGTATGTTTTGTTCGATAAAGTGCATATTTATATCCAAACATCTCATTTTACATTGGCGTGTTATGTTCAGTAGTTCCAAAACATGCTGTGATTTTGCAGAGAGCGACATCAATTTACAGAAATACTCATTATAAATGTTGATGAAAATACAAGTGTTATGCATGGAACTTTATCTAAACTTCTCCTTAATGTAACCGCTGTGTCATATTTCAAAAGAACTTTACGGAAAAAGTATACCATCCAATAATCTGAGTACGGAGCTCAGATCTCAAACCAGCAAAAATAAATATCCGCAATGTTGCGCAATCAACATTAGTCAGAAATAGGATTATAAATATTCACTTTCCTTTGATGATCTTCATCAGAATGCACTCCCAGGAATCCCAGTTCCACAAATGTTTTATTTATTTGATAAAGTTCAGAATTTATGTCCATATACCTCCTTTTGGAGGTAAACCAATCGAAACGCGCGTGCAACTTCCAGCGGAAAGGTCGGACGAAAATGCCAAAAAGTTATATTACTGGTCGTAGAAACATATCAAACGATGTATATAATCAATCTTTAGGATGTTTTTATCATAAATGTTCAATAATGTTCCAACCGGAGAATTCCATTGTCTGTAGAAAAGCAATGGAACAGGAGCTACCTCTCATGTGAATGCGTGTGACTGAGCTCGTGGCTGCTGGCAGACCTCTGACTCATTCCCCTCTCATTCAGCCCCACTTCATAGTAGAAGCATCAAACAACGTTCTAAAGACGGTTGACATCTAGTGGGAGCCTTGGGAAGTGCAACATAACCAATATCCCACTTTATCTTCAATAGGGGCTGAGTTGGAAAAACTACAAACCTCAGATTTCCCACTTCCTTTTTTTTTTTTTTCTCAGGTTTTTGCCTGCCTTATGAGTTCTGTTATACTCAGACATCATTCAAACAGTTTTAGAAACTTCAGTGTTTTCTATCCAATACTACTAATAATATTAGCATCTGGGACTGAGTAGGAGGCAGTTTACTCTGGGCACGCTTTTCATCCAAAAGTGAAAATGCTGCCCCCTAGCCCAATGAAGTTAAAAACTGTAATATCTTATGTTTCACCGAGTCGTGCCTGAACGGTGACATGATTAACATACAGTTGGCAGGTTTTAAGCTTTTTCGGCAGAATAGAACAGCGGTGGTAAGACAAGGGGCGGCGGCCTATGTATATTTGTAAACAACAGCTGGTGCATGAAATCTAAGGAAGTCTCAAGGTTTTGCTCACCTGAGGTAGAGTCTCACGATAAGCTGTAGACCACACTATTTACCAAGAGAGTTTACATCTATAGTTTTCATAGCTGTCGACATACCACCGCAGACCAATGCTGGCACTAAGACAGGACTCAATGAGCTGTATACGGCCATAAGCAAACAGGAAAACGCACATCCAGAGGCGGCGCTCCTAGTGGCCGGGGACTTGAATGCAGGGAAACTCAAATCAGTTTTGCCTCATTTCTATCAGCATGTTAAATGTGCAACCAGAATGGAAAAATACTCTAGAGCACCTTTACTCCACACACAGAGACCCGTACAAAGCTCTCCCTCACCCTCCATTTGGAAAATCTGGCCATAATTCTGTCCTCCTGATTCCTGCTTACAAGCAAAAGCTAAAGCAGGAAGCACCAGTGACTCGGTCAATAAGAAAGTGGTCAGATGAAGCAGATGCTAAGCTACAGGATTTACATAATGCTGTTTTGCTAGCACAGACTGGCATATGTTCTGGGATTCTTCCGATGTCATTGAGGGGTACACCACATCAGTCACTGGCTTCATCAATAAGTGCATCGACGATGTCGTCCCCACGGTGACTGTACATACAGTGGGGAGAACAAGTATTTGATACACTGACGATTTTGCAGGTTTTCCTAATTACAAAGCATGTAGAGGTCTGTCATTTTTATCATAGGTACACTTCCACTGTGAGAGATGGAATCTAAAACAAAAATCCAGAAATTCACATTGTATGATTTTTAAGTAATTAATTAGCATTCTATTACATAACCACAACAGTGGTAGGCCTGATCAGCAACAACGATGAGACAGCCTATAGGGGGGAGGTCAGAGACCTGGCCGTGTGGTGCAAGGACAACGACCTCTCCCTCAACGTGATCAAGACAAAGGAGATGATTGTGGACTACAGGAAAAGGAGGACCAAGCACGCTCCCATTCTCATCGATGGGGCTGTAGTGGAGCTGGTGTCCACATCACCTACAAACTATCATGGTCCGAGCACACTAAGACAGTTGTGAAGAGGGTAAGACCAAGCCTATTTCCTC
The DNA here is from genome assembly GCF_023373465.1 of Oncorhynchus keta. Lineage (NCBI taxonomy): Eukaryota > Metazoa > Chordata > Actinopteri > Salmoniformes > Salmonidae > Oncorhynchus > Oncorhynchus keta. Next base: position 60,128,473 of record NC_068454.1, read on the forward strand.
TCAGGAGACTGAAAAGATTTGGCATGGGTCCTCAGATCCTCAAAAGGTTCTACAACTGCACCACCGAGAGCATCTTGACTGGTTGGATCACTTCCTGGTATAGCAACTGCTCGGCCTCCGACCGCAAAGCACCACAGAGGGTAGTGCGTATGGCCCAGTACATCACTGTCCCCAAGCTTCCTGCCATCCAGGGCCTCTATACCAGGCGGTGTCAGAGGAAGGCCCTAAAAATGGTCAAAGATGCCAGCCACCCTAGTCATAGACGGTTCTCTCTGCTACCGCACGGCAAGCGGTACCGGAGTGACAAGTTGAGTTCCAAATAGCTTCTTAACAGCTTCTACCCCCCCCAAGCCATAAGACTCCTGTTCAGCTAATCAAAGGGCTACCCAGACCACTCATTTATGCTGCTGCTACTCTGTTTATAATCTATGCATAGTCACTTTAACTCTACCTACATGTCTCTACCTACATGACTCTGTACTGGCGCCCCCTGTATATAGCCTTGCTTGTTATTTTACTGCTGTGGTTTAATTATTTGTTTGTTTTATTTTCTGTTTTCTACTGATCCATTTTTTACTTAACACTAAAAAAAAACATTTTTTTTAAAGCATTGTTGGTTAAGGGCTTGTAAGTAAGCATTTCACAGTAAAGTCTATACCTGTTGTATTTGGCGCATGTGACAAATAACATTTGATTTGACCACTTAAGACATCATTCTTCAGATTCCTGCCTCCATGTTTCTCGTTCTCTTCTGGTGTTGTGTACAAACACATTATCTGATGTACAAAAGTGTCCTCTCTCTGTGTGTCCTTAGGTGGTGGTGGCCACTAACATTGCAGAGACCTCTCTAACCATCGATGGGATCATATACGTCATAGATCCAGGTTTCTGCAAGCAGAAGAGCTATAACGCCCGCACCGGGATGGAGTCTCTGATCGTCACGCCTTGCTCACGGGTAACACGCTAGCTTTGGTTTTCAAATGAGCCATTTTGTTGTCATTGTCAGAGAAAGTGTAATTCATGTGGCTCTTATTGGGGCTGTAGATTTAGTTCTCTGGACAACATTCTGACCGTTTGCTGATTCCATCTGTGTTTTGATCCACCACAGGCCTCAGCCAATCAGCGAGCAGGTCGTGCAGGCAGAGTGGCGGCTGGGAAGTGTTTCCGTCTCTACACTGCGTGGGCGTTTAAACACGAGATGGAGGAGTCCACCGTGCCCGAGATCCAGCGAACTAACCTGGGCAACGTGGTGCTGCTGCTCAAGAGCTTGGGTGCGGAACAAACACTTTATAAGTCATGTCACAGTGCTAAATGAGAGAACACGTTTTAAAATGCACAGAGGTCCTCTTGAAGTAATCCACTGAAGTATAGTCTGTAGTTCACTATTATGATTTTGACTTACTTGACTTAGTGGAGCAAAGGGCCTCAGTATGAGCATCTCAAACCCATGTGTCGATTTGTTTTACATTGGATTGGCAAATATTTTTTTCCCCCGACAGGAATTAATGACCTCATCCACTTTGATTTCATGGACCCACCCCCTCACGAGACCCTGGTGCTAGCTCTGGAGCAGCTGTACGCACTGGGTGCACTCAACCACCTCGGAGAGCTCACCAAGGTAACTTACGCCTGACTGTCTATCAAAACCACGGCACCATTCCAATACTTTTCAATCGCATTGGCACCGGTCCCTCCTCCCTTGTTAAATCAGTTGAATAAGAAAAATGCTTCTTACGGCTATCCCATCTCAATTTAATGTTGGAAATAAGACCTGTAGTGATCCTGATGTTATCTCGTCTTTTTTTTTGTGAATGTTGGTTCCTCTCTGTCAACGAAAATCAAAAACATTAGTGGAAATCCCTTGGGTTACATTAAGGGACATTTTCCCTCTCTGCTTTAGTTTTATCCACCTGATGTAATAGAGGTGATTGGTAACTTAAAGAAATCAGCAGCAAGTCATGATGAGGTGCCTTTTTAGTGAAATCATTGTCTTCCTCCATTATTGAGCCTCTTAACGTACATCTTCACCAAATCAATGCAAACTTGTGTTGTTCCTAAAGATTTGAAAATTGCCAAAGTTATCCCCCTCTATATATCTGGGGATGCAAGATCTTTTACAAATTATTGGACAGTATCTGTACTACTGTGTTTTTCTAAAATCCTAGAGAAACTGTTGTATGAAAGAATGTTGAAACATTTCAACCAACACTATTCTATATGACCACCAATATGTTTTTTGTAAAAACTAATCCACAGATGAATTAAAAATAATCCTTTGTTATTACTTATCTATATCAATGACCTTGCTGCTGTTCTTCTACCATACTTCCCATTCTTTTTGCTGAGGATACCAACTTGGATTTACCACACGAGAATTTCGATTCACTAATCAACGAAGCCAACTCAGTTTTCTGAATTTCCGTATAAACAAATTATCTTTTTAATGTAATAAAAAAATCCAACTTTGTTGTATTTACTGGTAAGAATCAGATATATTTTTAAAAGAGACAGAATCTCAATTGTTGGGAATTAAATGAACCAGGTTTAATCTACTACATTCCTCGGTGTTCTAGTTGATGAAAAGTTGTCCTGTAAAGATCATATTCAGTTGGTCTGCAGCAAAGTGTTGAAGTCCTTTTTGTATCATCAGAAATATTAGTGGTTTGAGTCATCAGGCTTGCTTCCTGACACTATACTACAGCTTAATTTACCCATATATTATTTACTGCAATATTGTCTGGACCGGTACATATTCTTTCTACCTACACAAATGACTCATCACACAAAATAAACGTACAAGTCTAGCCACCTCCTCTAACTACTTGGCTCCAGCTGTCCCTCCGTTTAAGAAACTCAATATATTGTCTATCTACAACATTAATATACTCAAATTATGCACCTTCATCTACAAATACACATGCCTCCCAGACAATCCACCTAAACCCTTGAATGGTTAATTCCCAAATCCATGCATACACAAGACACCTTTACCCTTCCCACTGCCGCACCTCACATAGTCAATTCTCTAGCAGATACAGAGGGTTCGTACTCTGGAATTCCTATCTTCATATTGCCAAAACATCATCATCCCTCAATAACTTCAAGTATAGATTAGAGGTCAGCCCGATGACCTAAACTACCTCCATGTAGCCTAACTCTCTCTCTCACACACATATACACACACATAATCAAACATGATTTTTCTTGTATACGGAGTATGTCATGTACAGTTATAATTAGTACGCTTTGTTTAACTGATTGAACAAACTTTATTTGTACTTATATTTGTGTATTGTTAATTTTTTGGTGTGGTTGCTTGTTTTATTTGTATCTGTACTGTTTTGTCTTTCCCTTATTCTTTGGTGAGAATAAATAAAACCTAAAAAAGTGCAAATGACCTCTGGGAATGCAGGGAGGAGATATAATAGGGCACATCGATTCCATCACCATTAGGCAGGTGAAGGAACATATTGGCTTCTAATACCTTAGAAAGGTGACTATTTGATGTGAAAGGTCATGTAATGAGTGTTGTTGTGTTCCAGTTGGGCCGCAGGATGGCTGAGCTGCCGGTGGACCCTATGCTGAGCAAGATGATCCTGGCCTCAGAACAGTGAGTCTCTATGGCAATCCTGGCACTGGCCTGGAATGAATGTAGTTGTATTATTCTGTTACCTTGCTCATTATTCCCCTTTCTCTCGTTTTCTCTCAACCCCCCCACTCAATAATGAATTTTATTCTTCTTACAAAAGTGCTTTATTGACAATTATTCAACAGGACATGAAACCTCTTAATGTATTTCACTAAACTTTCCCATCTTCCTCTGTCTCTCCAGGTATAAGTGTTCTGAGGAGGTGTTGACCATCGCGGCCATGCTGTCTGTGAACAACTCCATCTTCTACCGACCCAAAGACAAGGTGGTTCACGCCGACAACGCCAGGCAGAACTTTGTGGTCCCCGGGGGAGACCATATGGTGCTGCTCAACGTCTACACACAGGTCAGGAGGATTGGGTTTGATAGTTAAGATAAAGATGTGATACTCCTCCACTTTGATCCCACTTGTCTCATATAAGGTATCAGGGTAGCAGTTCTGGGTCATGTTCATTTGGCACCAACTGTAAAAATAAAATAAAAAAAGACAAATAATGGTCAGAATGTCATATTTAACTTATTCCATTTATTTATTTTTTGAATCCCTGGTGATTTTAGTATTTTTTGGGCCAAGTACTAAAATCCCCCAAAATAACTTTCAATATTTGTTGGGCCGAGCCCCCCTCCTGGGGACTGAGTTTCCCGAACTCAGTCCCCAGGACCCCAAGATGTTTGCCCAAGCACTACACAGCTGATTCATGTAATCATCAAGCTTTCACCAATTGAATCAGCTGTGTTGCGTTAGGGCAAAAAACAAAACGTGCACCTCTTGGGATCCCTAGAACAGAGTTTGGGAAATGCTGTTCTATGTTTTGTTTTCAGTCTGTGATATTGACTGCTTCATTTGTCCCTCAGTGGCTGGAGAGTGGCTACTCCACCCAGTGGTGCTATGAGAACTTCATCCAGTTCCGCTCCATGAAGCGGGCGCGGGATGTCAGGGAGCAGCTGGAGGGCCTGATGGACAGAATCGAGGTGGAGGTGTGCAGCTCAGGCGGAGATATTGTGCCCATCCGCAAGGTCAGTGTGACTGTGAACGCACCCTAACCTCATGACCATGAACACATCTTAAAACCGCTTAACCATGAACTTACCTTAAAACAGCTTGACCGTGAACACAAAATACAACCGTTTCTTCTAGTTAACCATGTTTTTTTTTTAAAACACCCTCCTAGAGTGTAGACCCGTGTTTCCCAACCCCAGTCCTCGGGTACCCCCAAACTGCACACCTGATTCAACTTGTCATCTAAACGTCAAGCTCTCCATGTTGAATCAGGTGTTTTTATCTGGGGCTACAACTAAAAGTGTGCTGTTGGGGTTACAGGATGACCGGAGCTGGGAAACACTGGCATAGACCACTTTGTTCCACTTCTAATTTTCTGTGCGGACACTTACCTGACACCAAACTCTTTGTTACATGTGTAGCCAATGTGTGAATATGCTTCACACTACATCTGTGTGCTTAAACCACTGACTGCAGATTTAGAAAGCACTGCTCTAGCGTCACTATTCACTGGAGATACAAGCCTATCACTTCACACCAGGTCTGGGGGACTGAAGGGACCCCTTTTATAGGAGATGGGATTAGTTTTTGTCTGCTCATGAAAACAGTTCTTAAGTCATGCCGGGTGTTAAGCCGGCCACTCTGTCGGAGAGGCAGGTTGAGTTCACTTAATATGCATCTGAATGGACGCTCCGTGCTTTCCCAATTCCCCACTTCATCATCATCACAGTCCATTCTCTAGTAAAACTGCTACACGAGGACTCTCCAAAAGGCAGTCCCTGGGTGTTTTTATTTGGCCCCCAAGTTTAAAAAAAAATCCACAATCAGCTCAAAGTGATTTTAATTTAAGACATCTCTTCCCAAGTATTCCCACACATAAATAGAGAAGCATATGTGATCGTATGAAATCAAGGTTTGAAAGGACTCTGTTTTTGTCAAATACTATATCTGTTTGGGATTTCTGCGGTCAATTTTCACCATCTCAGTAACATGATCACTCTTACTCTCTCACAGCGTTCACACATACAGCCACTAATACATCCTCTCTTTTGTCTTTCTCTCTCACTGATACTTCATTTAAAAATATGTATTTTGACCTCAAATGGACAACCATGTCAAATAAAGCTCAAATAAAAATGTTCTCTCCCTCTCTCAGGCAGTGACGGCGGGGTATTTCTACCACACGGCGCGGCTTAGCAAGGGGGGCTACAAGACGGTGAAGCACCAGCAGACAGTCTATGTCCACCCCAACAGCTCCCTGTTCGAGGAGCAGCCCCGTTGGCTCATCTACCACGAGCTGGTCTTCACCACCAAGGAGTTCATGAGACAGGTTTGGCATCAGTACTAGTAGACTTGTGGTCATGTTTGTGTGTATGTTTCTCCATGTGAGGAAGATCTGGAAGCAATCCACCACCGTGAAGGGCAAAGTAAAACTTTAGGGGAGTTGTTGCTGTCTTGTTGTAATATCAAGTGGCTCCAGGTAGCATTGTCTTTGTATACAGTATTATATACATTACCTTCGGAAAGTATTCAGACTCCTTGACTTTTTCCACATTTTGTTACATTACAGCCTTATTCTAAAATGGATTAAATAAATACAAATTCTCAGAAATCTACACACAATAACCCATAATGACAAAACAAAAACAGGTTTTTAGGAATTTTTGCAAATATATTAAAAATAAACAACAGAAATATCTTATTTGCGTAAGTATTCAGACCCTTTGATATGAGACTCGAATTTGAGATCAGATGCATCCTGTTTCCATTGATCATCCTTGAGATGTTTCTTCAACTTGATTGGAGTCCACCTGTGGTAAATTCAATTGATTGGACATGATTTGAAAAGACACACACCTGTCTGTATAAGGTCCGACAGTTGACAGTGCATGTCAGAGCAAAACCCAAGCAGTGAGGTCGAAGGAACAAGGCACACCTGTTAATTGAAATGCATTCCAGGTGACTACCTCGTGAAGCTGGTTGAAAGAATGCCAAGAGTGTGCAAAGCTGTCATCAAGGCAAAGAAAGGGTGGCTATTTGAAGAATCTCAAATCTTAAATGTATTTAATTTAACACTTTTTTTTTGGTTACTACTCAATTCCAGGTGTGTTATTTCATAGTTTTGATGTCTTCACCATTATTATACAATGTAGAAAATAGTAAAAGTAAAGAAAAACCCTGGAATGAGTAGGTGTGTCCAAACTTTTGACAGGCAAACATTTCGAAACTTGGTTTTGCTTGATCATTATGGGGTATTGGGTGTAGATTGAGAGGGGAAATTTGTATTTATTTAATCATTTTTAGAATAAGGCTGCAACGTAACCTAATGTGGAAAAAGTCAAGGGGTCTGAATAGTTTCCAAATGCACTGTACATACTGTATGTTGAGATTTAAGCTGCATGGGACAGAATGAATACGATTTTAAGGGTTTCGGAAGGTGCTGTTATTCTTACATTACTTTGAATTCATGTAAATATATTTTCCCCCTTTTAATTTGAACCTCTTTCTCTGCCTCAAGGTGATTGAGATAGACAGCAGCTGGCTGCTGGAGGTGGCTCCCCACTACTACAAGAACAAGGAGCTGGAGGACAGCAGCAGTAAGAAGATGCCTCGCAAACAGGGCAAGGCCAAGGAAGAGCTGGGCTAAGGACAGGAACTAGAAAAGACAGAGACTTTCTCCCCTCAGAGATAGACAGCCAAGCAGGGCTGCCATAAGGAACTGTGATATAAAAAATGTAAAAAACTTTGGGGCCCTTGAGCCAAAAATAAAAGAAACGGGATAAAAACTTGTATGCTTATGGGCTTATTTATCATAAACCACCTATCGGAGCTAGACGAGTTTGATGATAAGGAAATGTTATGCACTTGGACTGTCAGAGTTTCCTGTGTCTGGTATGATTCAGGGTCCGGGGTGAAGTTTCCCCTAAGTACAGATCTAGGATCCGCTTCCCCTCCCCATGTCCTAACCATTAGGGCTGAAATGTAAAACTGACCCAATATCAGTGTATAGGGGTAACTTCACCCTACTCCATGATGCAGAAACAGCAGTAAGACAGATGAAAACAAATGACAGGGCTACTGCTTTGTACGTAATGGCCGATGACTACCAGAGATTTTGCCTATTTACTTTCCCTAAATAGTTAACTTTTGTTGCCCAATGTCTGGGTGTTGTTGGGGTTGTAAATGTATTTTCTTGTCCCAATTACACCTACCAGACTGAAAGAAAACAATGCTGTGTGTTTGACTTCAGTGTGGTTCCGCTGTCTCTTTCTTTTTCTATTGGAATAAACTTTTTACAGGCACTTGCTTTGTCCTGTGACTTGCTTAGGCGCTAAGTGTTTGTTTTTGTTAACATGGGAGTGTCTGACCGTTTACATAGTTGCTAACATGAACATTTGTCAATGCCTGTCCCCATTATTCATTAACCCTATGATCGGCCATACATAGAATTAGCTACTTCTTCCGGTCTTTGATTTACTTGTATGAGGAAGTCCAGAGTATCAGGGCTATATTTAGGTTGCTGCTTTGCCTGTTTGAATGGCACAGGATAATGTTTTTCTACCAGTAACATGTCAATCCTGGGATCACAGTTTGTTAGTTGAAGTATGTTTGCTGGGTTAAGATTTTCTGGGATTTGCCCATTTCAAACAACTGAAGTTTGATGGGATTTTAGGATTATGTGCACATTAGTTTGACTGTAGTGGCTTCGAGAATGTTTTCAACTGAATGAAATTATTTAGAAGGGTAACATTCTGGCTGATGTGCATTGGACTTTTAAACGTAATGTCATAGAAACCGCAGAAGATTCTTCTGTTGTAGTTAGTGTGTTGTTTGTATTTTTCTGTGAGGTTTGCGAAATGAAATGAGAAATCAGGATTACATGCACTTCTATGGCTGATTTTTTTCAACCCTTTAAACATTAGTTTACCTAAAAGGGCTTAGTGAATTAAATTATTTACACATTTTTTGTTCTGGGTGAGGTTCAATTGACCTCAATGTTTTCATATAAAGTGCATAATGGGGTTGCTGAACCATTGCAGATAGCCTTGAGTGCTTTTGGGTGAATCCTGTTTACCTTGTCATTATGGTAAACCTGCATGTGTAGCTTTAGTCTAATACGTAAGCATCATGACATGAGTTGCAGTGCATTGGACAGGTCGGTGCTCTGCTTCAAGAGCCTTGTGGAGTTTTCCATGCAGCCGATCACTTCCCTGTCCAACAGCAGTCAAGGAAACAAACACATTCCACATTCTAGTCTGTAGAATGTCAAACGTTCATTTGGAATGTGGGATTTAAAGGTAGATGATAAACAACTGTAGTAGCCATTAGAAATAAATGAGCATTAAGGACATTTGAGTACAGTTTGTGTGATGATTGACATATCATTAAAGCTTCAAATGTTTACACACGCAGACATGGAAAACATTATCTGACAGCGGTACCCAGACTACCCACATTACAGTTCTACAGGTTCCAGGAACGATGTACAAATACACACAGAGATACAAAAACACCCGTGATAACAGTTTAACCTCACATTTCACAGAGACGCACACAAACTTGAGGCAGTGGTTTAATGCCAAATAAACTGGTACAACTGGTCAGACGAGAGGGAGCGAGACACCGCAGATGTAAAAGGGAGGGATGAAGGAGGAATATAAAGAGGAAATACCATACACAGATTGACAGAGAGAGAAGGGAAAGGAGAGAAATGAACAGAGGGGGATACTGGAGGGGTAAGGTCCACTTAGCATGTTAGTGTCTCGGTGTGTCTCAATGGAGATGCAAGGGACTCATTGAATGGGATATTCTCCACTGGGAAAGTACTCTCTGAAGGACCATCTCTGACAGACTGGTACATGTCAGCTACCGCCACAGGTAAGTGTTCACCATCATGATGAACTTGTCATTGTGAGAACTGAATGTACAATACTCTCAAATATAGGCGCTATATTGAATCATTGAAAATTGTATTACTATTTGCACATAGTTTGCAATGTTGATGACCTTTACAACTAATACAACTTTTGTTGAGTAACTGATATAAAATACCATAGTGACTTACTCTACTAGATAGTGTTAAAGTATGTGAATTTGACATTTCAGTAGCTCAGCATTTTCAGCTCCACAGTTCAGAACACCAAGACTGTTTTGAGTGTGTTCCTGGTCAATAAGCTCATGTCTTGTGTGTCGATGGCTCATCCATATTCACACGCGAACTGAGGGCATGAAACCTAGCATGACATCTCAAAAATAGCATTGGCTTGTGTAAATGGAATTCTAGTCAATAGATTATATGGCATATAATGAGTTATGGTATATTCATAGACTAAACTACAGTTGAAGTCGGAGGTTTACATACACCTTAGCCAAATACATTTAAACTCAGTTTTTCACAATTCCTGACATTGAATCCGAATAAAACAGTCCCTGTCTTAGGTCATTTAGGATCACCACTTTATTTTAAGAATGTGAAATGTCAGAATAATTGTAGAGAGAATGATTTATTTCAGCTTTTATTTCTTTCATCGCATTCCCAGTGGGTCAGAAGTTTACATGCACTCAATTTGTATTTGGTAGCATTGCCTTTAAATTGTTCAACTTGGGTCAATCATTTCAGGTAGCCTTCCACAAGCTTCCCACAATAAGTTGGGTGAATTTTGGCCCATTCCTCCTGACAAAGCTGGTGTAACTGTGCCAGGTTTCTATGCCTCCTTGCTCGCACACGCTTTTTCAGGTCTGCCCACAAATGTTCTATGGGATTGAGGTCAGGGCTTTGTAATGGCCACTCCAATACCTTAACTTTGTTGTCCTTAAACCATTTTGCCACAACTTTGGAAGTATGCTTGGGGTCATTGTCCATTTGGTAGACCCATTTGCGACCAAGCTTTAACTTCCTGTCTGATGTCTTGAGATGTTGCTTCAATATATCCACATAATTGTCCTTCCTCATGATGCCATTTATTTTGTTAAGTGCACTAGTCTCTCCTGCAGCAAAGCACCCCCACAGCATGATGCTGCCACTCCCGTGCTTTACGGTTGGGATGGTGTTCTTCGGCTTGCAAGCCTCCCCCGTTTTCATCCAAACATAACGATGGTCATTATGGCCAAACAGTTCTATTTTTGTTTCATCAGACCAGTGGACATTTCTCCAAAAAGTACAATCTTTGTCCCCATGTGCAGTTGCAAACCGTAGTGTGGCTTTTTTTTATGGCGGTTTTGGAGCAGTGGCTTCTTCCTTGCTGAGCAGCCTTTCAGGTTATGTCGATAAAAGACTTGTTTTTACTGTGGATATAGATACTTTTGTACTCGTTTCCTCCAGCATCTTCACAAGGTCCTTTGCTGTTGTTCTGGAATTGATTTGCACTTTTCGCACCAAATTACATTAATCTCTAGGACACAGAACGCGTCTCCTTCCTGAGCGGTATCACGGCTGCGTGGTCCCATGGTGTTTATACTTGCGTACTGTTGTTTATAAAGATGAACGTGGTACCTTCAGCCGTTTGGAAATTGCGCCCAAGGATGAACCAGACTTGTGGAGGTCTACCATTTTTTTCTGAGGTTTTGGCTGATTTCTTTTGATTTTCCCATGATGTCAAGCAAAGAAGCACTGAGTTTGAAGGTAGGCCAAGAAATACATCCACAGGTACACCTCCTATTGACTCAAATGATGTCAATTAGCCTATCAGAAGCTTCAAAAGCCATGACATAATTCTTGGGAATTTTCCCCAAGCTGATTAAAGGCACAGTCAACTTAGTGTATGTAAACTTCTGACCCATTGGAATTGTGATATAAGTTAGATAATCCTTCTGTAAACAATTGTTGGAAAAATTACTTGTGTCATGCACAAAGTAGATGTCCTAACCGACTTGCCAAAACTATAGTTTGTTAACAAGAAATTTGTGGAGTGGTTGAAAAACGAGTTTTAATTACTCCAACCTAAGTGTATGTAAACTTCTGCTTTCAACTGTATATTTCCCTGTCTTTACCTATTTGAGATAGACACGGTACTTTTTGTTGTCATTGCTAGAAATGCACTCCCTATGCTCTTTATGTTGCCTGAACTAAATTAGCTCTCTGTGACAAACCAATCGCCTTGTCTCACCGACAATCACATTCCTCCACAGCTCCTCTGGAGAGACGTGAGAAACCAGAACCTCACGTCACTCTCCATCTGATTCCAGCCATCACAGCTACATCTACCACAGCACCAACACCTGCCTCTATCCACCATGAGTGACGACAGGGAAAGACAGGGTGCCGATGGAGGCTACGGGGTCGAACAGCCGCCCAACGTCAAACCCAAACCTGACAGCATCAAGAAGGAGAAAAAGGAGAAATCCACCAAGGTGCGTAGGTCCATGAGCACTGACTCCGAGAGAGGAGAGGGATCTGGGAGAAGGAGGGAGAGAAAGAGAGACAAAGGGTTGAGGAGGGAGCGTGGTAGAAGTGAGGAGAACAGGAGGCAAGACAGGGCTGGAGATGACAGCAACCGGAAGGAGTCTGACCCCCAGGAAAACGACATGGAGGACACTGAGTGCGTGGTTTGCTTCTGCGAATACGACAATGTCTTTAAAACCCCCAAGCTGCTCTCCTGCGGGCACACGTTCTGTCTGGAGTGCCTGGCCCGGATCAACGTCACCTCCTTAGAGCTCAAGTCTCTTTCCTGCCCTGTGTGTCGAGAGCTCACCAACCTGCCCCACGGCCGCAACCTGCCCCAGCTGGGCAACAACCAAGACATCTTCCGCAAACTCCCTCCAGAGATGCAGAGGGCGCTGTCCGTGCGCTTCAAGCGCAGCAAAGGCAAGCTGGTCCTCAAGAAGCCCCCTCCTGGTACTACCAGCCTGGCCATGTCCAGCCTCACCCTGCCCACTCTCAAGAAGCAGGACCGGCAGGCCCCCAGCAACCTCCAGCTGGGCACCATAGATCAGGGCCTCGCCACTGTCGTGGACGTGGGTCGCCCCCCTAGCAGGGTCAGAGGTCGCCTGCGGAGGATGTTCCGCTCAGACCAGTGCTACTACACCGTGATGGCATCCATCGTCACCATCACCGTGGTGCTGATGCTGATGGGCATCCTGGCCTTCATGGTCATGCCCAATGTGGTCCTCCACAACGGCAGCAAACCCAACCAGGGGAATTCCAGCCAACCATAACCAGGTGGTCAAATACCCTGAGGAAAAGACGGGATGGTGGTGGGATGAAGGGAAGTAATACCAGAGGAGAGAATCACTCATATATTTTCAGAGGACTAATATTGTCAGGGATCCTAATATCTGCCATTTCATTTTCTTTACTAATACTCAGTTATGAAGAAAATGTAGAAAGGTGACCCTGACAGCACTAGTGCACACTCAACTGGGGTCAACACATAACAAGGACCGTGTTGTTTATGAAGGACTGATGCACAAGAAGTACTAATGGGAAAAGTGTCGCAAGAGTTATTTTTTATCCACCATCTTGTCTTCCTTCCTGCAGTATAAAGATCATGAACATGGAGCATTTACCCAAATGTGAACGGGACAGCTATTGCGGTGAAGTCAGAGAGGACAATTCATGTTATCTGGGGAATGTAATTCATTATAAAGTTGTGTACTATGTAATTGCACTGAAGTCTGCCATGGAGAATTATTACAAGTAAGAGATGATTTGATTACACTGAGCATTATCTTATTCTTTACATTGCAAAGTAAAAATGTTCAGCTCAAGATTTTGTTTTACATTCATTGATGTCTAACTAATGTATATTTACGTACAAAATATGAATATACATGTAGAGTTCAAATAAGAATGATACATTTGTAAAAAAAACAACAACAAAAACAACGGAATAGGTCTCTCTTGTCATAGCAGAGGTATCCTACCACACTGAAATGAATGACATTTCCAATAGACCCAGTGCCATGTTACATGCACGTTGCACGTACATACACGTTGCCTTACAGTAAAACCAAATGTGCTGATTTGATTTCTGATAAGATCTTTGCCTATCGGTACCTTGGTTGCACCTTCCTCTTTTAGTCCCATTAGAGAATCATTTTCTTTTTGTTTTTATACTATTTCCTGACAGGTCCAGTGTGTGTGTGTGTGTGTGTGTGTGTGTGTGTGTGTGTGTGTGTGTGTGTGTGTGTGTGTGTGTGTGTGTGTGTGTGTGTGTGTGTGTGTGTGTGTGTGTGTGTGTGTGTGTGTGTGTGTGTGTGTGTGTGTGTGTGTGTACTGTTTAAACATTTTACTGAAAGCTACACTATACAAAACATTAACAACACCTGCTCTTTCAATTACATATACTTACCAGGTGAATTCAAGTGAAATCTATGATCCCTTATTGATGTCACTTGTTAAATCCACTTCAATCAGTGTAGATGAAGGGGAGGAGACGGGTTCAAGAAGGGTTTTGAAGCCTTGAGACAATTGAGACATGGATTGTGTATGTGTGCCATTCAGAGGGTGAATGGGCAAGACAAAGGATTTAAGTGCCTTTGAACTGGGTATGGTAGTAGGTGCCAGGCGCACCGGGGTGCAACTCAATATTAGGAAGATGTTCCTAATGTTTGGTATACTTAGTGTATGTATCAGTGAAACAGTGTCACTCATGACTAGTTTTAGTTGTAGTAGCTATGTTTTCCATTCTATGGTTGTCAGTGTGACAGAAAAACCTCTTACAAGGCACCTTGCATGCAAATATTTCACAATGGAAAGGAGGCAGTGACAGTTGACAGCATGACTAAGTGATATGTGTTGTATAACATGCAAGCGTTTTATTAATTGTTTAAGGAATATGCTCTTAATCATTAAAATATAAAGTTTGAACGATTACCTAACAGTTAATATTGTGGTGAGTGCAGAAACAAGACTCATTTTGTAAACAACAAAACACTTTGCTGATGCTCGGGCCACCAGTTGACCTAATCTGGCTATGCGAGTATGTCTTTGTCTTTTCTACAAGCAGGTGTTGACATAGACGTACATCTATTTCAACCACTGTTAAACAGAACACCCTGTATTTAATTTGATGTTCTTATGGTAAATTCATTATAGTAAGCAATTCTTATCGTTAACACATTCATTATTTGTTCCCACTTTATAGGCCTATTTAGTGATGCTAAAGCAAGTAATTCTATGCACATACAATAGGCAGGTACATTGTAATTACATAGCGTTGTTGTCTCTCTTTCTCTCTGTGTGTGTGTGTGTGTGTGTGTGTGTGTGTGTGTGTGTGTGTGTGTGTGTGTGTGTGTGTGTGTGTGTGTGTGTGTGTATGTGTGTGTGTGTGTGTGTGTGTGTGTGTGTGTGTGTGTGTGTGTGTGTGTGTGTGTGTTTATAGAGGGACATAAAATAGGGCAAACAATTTCAGATAAGCTGTTTATATCTCTCCAGAAATCTATCACAACAGTCATTATTAATGTATTTTCAAATATTTGAAATTGTGTAAGCCAGAGAGAAATTCCAGGTGTTGTAAATTGTGACTTTATTTATATCAATTGTCCATAGGCTATTCTATTTTAATCAATTTAAACCAGTTTTATTCAATCTATTTAAACTTTGTGCGGGGACCAAACCTTGTTTGCCATTCCTCTCAAAAAAGTTTGTAGCCTATGCATTTTCTGCACATTGATCCACCCTCGTTGACAAAGTCTACTCACGACCCCGGCCCGGGCGGAGCTTCTGCTTGGGTGAACCAGACCCCGGTCCAGAAAGATCCTAACGCAAACTGGTTATTGACCTAACTGTGCGAGTGTTCGGGTTGAATAGCTAACGGTATGTCATCAAACATGGATAAGTTTTCCTCTTGAATTACAGTGCGTGCATAAATTTATGGTAGATGTGTGACAATAGAATTAACGTTGCGGACAGTCACCACTAGAATATCGAGAACGGTGGCTTCTACCCCTTCTGCTTCTGCTTTGTTTGCTATTCTACGGTGTTGTGGGAATATCCTTGCCAGGAATCAAGCAAAGAAGAAGCGACCTGCTACCTCGGGATACAGCCTCGGACTGACTTGCGGAGCGGTATGCGACTCCGTTGCTGCCAAAACGAACTCCCTCAGTATGGAAGTCATTTTTTTCAAGGACATCGACTTGAGTTTGGAAATGGAGTGTCTGTGGAATATAAACCTGAGTCGAACAGCAAAACGAGAGATTATGAGTCAGGAAATTATACCTGTCAAGCAAAGATTACAGTGCCAATAATTTGCTCGCCAGGGGCCCCGAGCTCCTTGAATGTGCCAAATGCCCAAAATGAAAAATGGTATTACTCGTAGGAACTATAAGAACATTTTTGGGGGGACAAAATCATAGAAACCTCCCCTGCCGTTTTGAACGTGTCCATAACTTGGCACAATAAGGAAATAGAGGAAAATATGATCGCTGCTTTTATCCTAAATGGTTGGTCTACTCTGAAGAACAGGTGCTTATTTTTCACCCTGTTTGTGTCTGAAATCATGCATGTCAAACTGGGAGTGTTCTGCAGGTCCAGGCCAAATGATGTAGGTGAAGCTGCCATGGCGGGACAGACCACACATCTGATCAGAGGAAAAAGCACCTCTGTCAGAAGTAGTGTTCAACAGGTGAGTGAAGAACATTGAGATTTCATAATTAAGCCTCTGCCATGGTCTACTGTGCCTGAATCCCTGAACATTTGTGTGCTATACCCAATGAAAACCATACCCCAATGTAATGACAAATATGTCCAAAACAATATGCTTCACAATGTAGCCTATTTTTGTTCCGTTTTGCAGGGTGAGTCATTGAATGGACAAAGTGGAAGTCCCTTTGATGAACAGCCTTTGATTGAAACATCCCAGTCCCCTGAAGAAAGGACCTCAGAGGGCAGGCACAACTAAGGGCCTGAACACCAGTACACACCCATACACACACACACACAAAATATGCATAAGAGACTCTCCCAGGCCTCAGGGTGGAATGCCCAAAGCACTTTGTACAGGGAACTGACTTCCAGAAAGGCGTTGAATAGTGTCATGACGTTGGCCTCTTTGGGTATAGCAAGCCCATCCCCCTCTCCCTGCCTCCCCCTTGCCTCCTTCAACTAGGCTGCTGTGGTCAGATGTCGTAAATTCCTGAGAAGACCTCATGGACACACAGTTATAGAGAGTAGTTTTTCATGGAGAACAAAGGAAATCCTTCCACCTCACAGAACTTGAGGTACAAACAAATGTCATGTTCCGGAGAAAGTATTAAAGATCGGTGAAGAATCCAGCTACGAACTGGTCTGTTTGTTACAACTTGGGGAAGCTCATGGGAGACGGTGTGGCCACATTACCATAACGCTGTTTATATAATAGCCTCAGATATGAGGTTTACATCTAATTGTTGAATAAGATTAATGAGTGAGTATTATACAGTTTGTATAATTGTGTAATATGATTGTGGACTGTTTAATGAAGAAAAATACAATTCCCTTTTGATTTGAACTAAATCAGAGGACCGCCCCTGATCCCAGTTAGGGTCAGGCATCCTGGGACAGCCCTCTTCGGCCCTTCCGAATAAAACCCCACTCGGGTTTTCGATCAGCAGACCGAGCTTACCTCAATTACGAGATGGCTAAAGGTTGCAGACCACCAGCGATCAAGACGACACACTGAGCGTAAATATATATATTGATTACAATTGTTCCCAAATGAGTGAGCGTTCATGTGTAAAGGATTGGCATTTCAATTGTAAGAATTATTAACTCTGTAGTGACTTCTTAGTCGACCCCCACAAGCCGCAAACCGGTTTAGTCCACTAGGACACATTTTCCTATCATTACATTTACCTTGTTTGTTTGTTTATGCATTTCAGTGAATTACTTAGTTAGTAATAAATACATTATTTAAGGCAATTGATGTATGGATGACTCATAGTGAAGACTGGGTTCGTGCAGATAACCAACAATTTACGACGTTTGGAATGAGACTAACTTGAGGTAAAGTAAATAATTCATTAATTCCAAGACTAATTGATCAGATAAAATATCTGAAAAGTTATTTTAGAAAATGATAACTTTGCAATCTGAATATTTTTCCTTGGTGCCCCAACTTCCTAGTTAATTAGTGTAATGAACTTCGTCTGTTGTTTGTAGAGAGTCAGACCGAAATGCAGCGTGTAGGTTACTCATGACTTTTAATGAAGAATAATGCGGTACATGACAACTGAAAATACAAAAACAACAAACGAGTGAAACTAATACAGCCTATCTGGTGACTAACACTAAGACAGGTACAATCACCCACGAAATACAACGCGCACTCAGGCTGCCTAAATACGGTTCCCAATCCGAGACAACGAGAATCAGCTGACTCCAATTAGGAATCGCCTCAGGCAGCCAAGCCTAACTAGACACACCCCTAATAATACACACTCCCAATTAATACAAACCCCAATACGAAATACAACATATAAACCCATGTCACACCCTGGCCTACCCAAACATATAACAAAAACACAAGATACAATGACCAAGGCGTGACAATTAGTTACGTGATTATTCAGTTGACCGCACAGTAACTAATTACAGAGAATCTTTGATAAAAACGTATAAGTCTTCAGTTAATGATAGTAAAGACACTACAACAGTAAGCACCTGACTTTGAGACATGCTGCACGATGACATGTTTTATTATCAGTTGATAAGTCACTCAGTTGTTTTGACAATCGCTTTGTTGTATGAAAGCCAAATATCACTGTTAGCTCTGAGGATTGTTAGAAATAAACAACAAATTTGACAGATTTTAAAAATATTGTTCAGGGAATAATCATGCTATAAACTCCATCAAATCAATCTAACGCCCTTTTGATTTCACTGGACACTCTAAATTGTTTGTAGACTTTTATTGATCTGCAGGTTGCATTGCATGTACACTGAGTGTACAAAATACTAAGAACGCCTTCTTAATATTGAGTTGCAAGGACTACAAGGTGTCGAATGCATTCCACAGTGATGCTGGTCCATGTTGACTCCAATGCTTCCCACAGTTGTGTCAAGTTGGCTGGTTGTCCTTTGGGTGGTGGACCATTCTTGATACACACAGAAAACTGCTGAGCATGACAAACCCAGCAGCATTGGAGTTCTTGACACATTCAAACTGGTGTGCCTGGCACCTCCATACCCTGTTCAAAGGCACTTAAATATTTTGTCTTGCCCATTCACCCTCTGAATGGCACACATACACAATCCATGTCTCAATTGTCTCAAAACTTAAAAATCCTTCTTTAACCTGTCTCCTCCCCTTCACCGACACTGATCGAAGTGGATTTAAAAGGTGACATCAATAAGGGATCAAAGCTTTCACCTGGATTCACCTGGTCAGTCTATGTCAGGGATGGACAACTTTGAGGGGGTAGGGACCACAAAATATTTGACCATTCTTATTACAAGTTTAAGATAGCTGGCCGCTAGACTAACTTACTAATCGAAATAAAATGGCTGACATGGGCTAATTGAGTGACCGCTGATGCACAACCACATTTCGAAATTGCACCGTGTGTATTCTAACTCAACAGTAAGTTGAGACCCCGACTGAGTTCAGCGGGCCTACAAAAGGGGCTCCACGGGCCGCATGCGCCAGTTGCCCATCCCTGGTCCATGTCATGGAAAGAGCAGGTGCTTCTAATGTTTTGTACACTCAGTGTATAATTTCACCCCTTGTGAAACACAAAATGTTCCATGTATTGTCATGAACACAAAGGAGTTAGGAATCTAGTAGCACACGAGTAAAGGTGCACACACACATGGGTGTGTGATTGGCTATATAAGCCTATCCTGTTGCATAATGATGCCAGATTACCTTACTAGAATGAGATATAGGCCCAGGGCCAACTTTCTTCTGTTGATTCTCGACAGGTGTCAACTGTGATTGCATAGTAACATGATATTTATCTTTATTGGGCTGAAGCCAAATTTGGCCTTTTTGATGAATAACCAAGAACAATTACATATTTTGTGGTCTGGAAGATAATAGCCTACGCAAAATGTGATTATCCTGAAATGTTTGCCCATTGATTGCTTCTGGTTTCCATTAGTTACTGGAAATGCAATGGTAAGTAGGCCTATGATCAATAAAGGCCTACAGCCCTTGTGCTGAATGCAGTATTTTTGCATTTGTAAACATGAAAAACTCTTATTTATTATTATTTTTACCATGTAAGACATTCATGAAATATGAACATATCTGGAATATTAATATTTATTGGAAAATAGAAGAACATTAAGAACATGACAAAAAAACACTCCAAAAGACATGCATCTAAGATAGGTATGTTTAAGACTAGTGCACAGGGTGATACAGTTTAATGACTATGAATCGTACTGGATTTGCTCAGTCCTATTTGGTGCAGTTGGGTAAATTCTCAAGGTGACGGTTAAGGCAGGACTTCCGGTAAAAAAAAATAGCTATCCGGAAGTCTGCACTCTTGTGTCTTGAGAAAACAAATGGCAGGAATGAAACTGTCGAAATGAAGTTCGTTTGATAATAAAAACAATCCAAATTAAAGTGTGACGGCGATACATTATTTCATCTTCACTTGCTTATTGATCCTGCATATTGTCATCGAAGAGGTTAGTGAAACGAAGGAAGAAATGGCTACAGAGACCGAATTCTACGTTATGAAACTGGAGGTAAGTGCTAATTTCTGGGAATTAAATGTTTTGTCTAAAATTAGCTGCCTAGCAATTCGGTCGAAAGATTACCAAGGTCCAATATAGTTATCAAACAATGTATGAATTACTCCGATAATAAAGTAAATATGTCGCATTCCGGGGGTGCGTGGCGAGAGCTAGCTACAGGTGATAGAAAAATCGATTAGCCTATGAATGCCACCTTTCTAATATGGCTTTCCCTCCAACTATCTACGGTGGGTTTATAGTTCATACATTTGTACTCAATTAATGTAAGTGACAGTGACTTTGTCAATTGACTAGCTTTGAACCCTGTGATTTATCTATATCAATTTTATAATTTCAGATTGACAGGGAAGGTATGAACTGAAGACCAGCACTTTCATCCCCTGACCAGCTCACCTACCTCCTGTCAAATATGAATCCAGCTCTCCCTCAATTTTTCCCTCATACCTTATACATATTTATTGTCTTTTTTTGACTCAAGCTATACCTAATTATGTTAACCTGTTTTCATTACTTTAATACAATATTTAAACTAACCAATTAACCTCTCCACATGTCCTTATTGTGTTCTGCATTCCTTTGTCACAACTTATTTACAAACCCAGTCTTCCTAACTTCCTTTCCCTCGTAAGTTGTTTGGGCCATGCTCCGTAAGAGAGGTTCTGCTATTCTCTGTGGTGCTTTTCTCTTTGTCGCCTGGAATGCTGTCGTGGTCCTCTATCTGTGGGGCCGACCCCTGTCTGGTCGAGAGGAGATGGATGGAGGACGAGGAGGGGCTGATTTGGCTGGGGATGTGATCCACATGGCAGAAGCCTTTGAGGCAGAGCTTGAAATGCAGAGACAAATCCTGCTTCAGATACAGGGTCATCGGTCACTATGGGAACAACCCAATGAGAATGGCGCCAGCAGAGGTGGCCCCCCTCAGGTGGTCATTCCCATCTTGGTTATAGCCTGCAACAGAGTTACTGTTAAACGCTGCCTGGACAAACTCATAGAGTACCGCCCCTCAGCTGAACTCTACCCAATTATAGTCAGCCAGGACTGTGGGCATGCGGAGACTGCACAGGTGATTGGTTCTTATGGCAGTCGGGTAACTCACCTGAAACAACCAGACCTGTCAGATATTGCCGTGAAACCAGAACACAAGAAGTTCCAGGGCTACTACAAAATCTCCAGGCACTATCGCTGGGCTCTCAACCAGGTGTTCAACTCTCTTTCACATTCCTCTGTTGTTATTGTGGAAGATGATTTGGAGGTAATCATTTTCTCTACTCAGACTTGAAATATGCATTGAAGTGAAATGTTAAATTAATTTGTTTTGTTTACATCCTCTCTAGTTGCCAGTTGATCAACTAAAAAAACATTGTTTTCCATTCTCTCACTAGGTGGCACCAGATTTCTTTGAGTACTTCAGATCCCTTCACCCAATCCTGAAATCTGACCCGTCTCTGTGGTGTGTGTCTGCCTGGAATGACAATGGTCGGGACGGCTACGTCGACCCTGGTAAAGCAGACCTCCTGTACAGGACAGACTTCTTCCCTGGGCTGGGCTGGATGATGATCAAGAAACTCTGGATAGAGCTGGAGCCCAAGTGGCCTGGTGCATTCTGGGATGACTGGATGCGTCAGCCGGATCAGCGCAGAGATCGAGCCTGTATTCGACCCGAAATATCCAGAACTTTAACCTTTGGACGGAAAGGTGTGAGCCTAGGCCAATTTTATGACAAATACCTACGCTACATTAAACTGAATAGTGAATTTGTGCCTTTCACCAAGCTGGATCTGGCTTACTTGAAGGAGGAGAAATACAAGGAGATCTTTGAGAAGCAGGTTTACAGTGCACCTTTGGTCAAATATGAAGAGGTCCAACGGGGACAGTTAAAAGGAGCGGGTCCATTTTGTCTACACTACTCAAGCAAAGATGGTTTCAAAGTGTTGGCCAAAAACCTGGGTGTGATGGAGGACTTAAAGTCAGGGGTCCCACGGACAGGGTATCGGGGAGTGGTCAGTTTCCTGTCAAGGGGAAGAAGAATCTTCCTGGCACCCCCTCCGGGATGGAGCAAGTATGACCCAACCTGGAGTTGATGACAAACACAAAGGACTGTAGAGGAAAGGGCTCTGCACATTACAGTTAGTACTATGGCAACATAAGTGAGTCCAATGAATGACAGATGTGGACCTGGCTTTAAGCTATAGTGAGATTATGAAATGCCTATCCTCTCTCTTCCATTTCTGATATTTGATTTTTCTCCCCATACTCTCAGGATTTTTCATACTCAAATAAATATATTTTTGCAATGTGGAGTTGGGATAGTAGGGTAGGTACCGATGTCATTATTTTCAGAGATTTATTTTTTATATACTCTTAATCATGCACATGAAATTCATTGCAACATCCACTGTGATTATTCTCAGTCTTGTAAGCAATTTCTGGGAGACTTTTACTAATCTATGTCAGATGAAATATATATTATCTGTGGTGTGTTCAATAATGGTGGTGGTCAACTAGTGATTGGTCCTAAAGTATTGCTTCACAATATTTAGTTAATCTTTTGGAGAACTGTTTTGACTATTTTAACCTGGTTATAATAATGCTTAATGTTTTTCCCAAAGAGACGGCTACTGAAGTGTGTGTTTATTTAAATGCAAGATACACATCACAAATGCTGTATCTTATGTACTTAAGGAATTAAATTCTACCAATCGACTGCCGTTTATGACATTTGTTTCTGCCTTGGTTCCTTTGCCATATTAATATACAGTATATACACATTAAGGACACCTGCTTTTTCCATGTCATAGACTGACAATTTCGCTACACCCGCAATAACAGCTCATGTGTATGTGACCAGGTGAAATCTATAATCCCATTTAGCAGGTGAATGGGCAAGACAAAATATTTAAATGCCTTTGAATGGGGTATGATAGTAGGTGGCAGGTACACCAGTTTGTGTCAAGAACGGCAAAGCTGCTGGGTTTTTCATGCTCAACAGTTTCCTGTGTGTATCATGAATGGTCCACCACCCAAAGGACATCCAGCCAACTTGACACAAATGTGGGAAGGGGGGTGCAACTCAATATTAGGAGTGTTAGGTATACTCGGTGCATATATTTTTATATTTAATGATCTCCACCTCACATAAGGCTACTAAATATTGAACAATTTAAACAATTGACCCGCTTCCCAAAACACGTGTAAATAATGGACTATAAATTGTGCCTAACTGTATTATACTTATCCTAAAAGTATAATACATAGCCATTTACTTTGTGGTCGTATTATTTATTATCTTATATTATTGTCGAGAAGGAACGTGCAAGTAAGACGAGGCATGGCTACGGAACCAGTAAGAGTTCAAACCAAAAGACGAGGTAAGCGTTCTCTATTTACCTTTTGTTTTGCTAGGTAAGAACATAGCTAGCAAGCAAGCGGTGGACGGAACGCTAGGTGGGAGAGATGGGGGAGAGACTTCTGGTGATGAAAAAATATCATTTATTGACTATATTTCATTTTAATGTGCGTTATTTGCAGTCAATTTCTTTTAAAATAATGTTTTGTTTTAATGCAATGTGCTAATGTTAGCTAGCTGTAGAGCTAGCGTTAGCTACTGTACTGGTAGTGTCGTCACGTTAGCCTCCTGTGGCTAAACTAGCGGGATTGAATGATGCACTGAATCACCAGAGAGAGTCTGGCTTTGCTGTCTGTCAAAATAGTTTTTTTCCCTATGGTCCTAATCAAATTCTCACACATACAAAACGCTGTTAGTAACTGGCTAGAACACAGCTAGTTGGCTAAAAAGAAAAGCAAAGCTACCGTTATTTGGTTAGCTAACGTTAGCTTGCTAACTGGGCCTGGAATGGAGCCAGGAGATTTGCGTGTGAGCCCAGCCGGCTCAGGAGACCCCGAAGTGGGCGAATGGAGGCAAGAGACCCCTGGTGGGGATGCTGAGGTGAAGGGTGGGGAACCAAATGACAAAGAAATTAATGGAGATACAGCTGAATCGGTGCTCAAAGAGAAAGACACCTTCGAGGGAGAAGAGTGTAAAGAGAAGAACGAAGGTGAACTGCACAGCCCATATGAAGAGGAATTAGATCCCAGAATTCAGGTGGGGAAAAGTTGACTGAACCCTTATAATATATTTTGATCTCAATGGGATTTCCTTGTCTATGCTACATAGCTAAAGCTTTACAAAATGAGTTGCATGCATGAGTAGATTCACTGCAGTCTGTGGTATTGAATTATCTATTAGCCTACTGATGACAATTCAACAGTGGAGTGATGTTTTGCTCAGTCCACGAGGGCTAATTCAGGAGGATGAAATCAATGTTTGTGCACGTGCCACTCTTTCTGATATTATGATGTGATTAATCTATGTTAATCCAGGTTGAACTCAACAGGGTTTATCCACCAAATGTAACAGTGGTTCCAAGAGAGCTAATATTAACTGATTGTGTTGTTACAAACCAACGAATCAAAGTATTTGCTTCCTCCTGTGCTTCCTCATACGTTTTCTGTTTCCAGGAGGAGTTGGAACACCTCAACGAGGCCAGTGTAGAGATCAACCAACTAGAACTGCACTTGGATGTAAGTGGATATCATCACCTCTCCCATGATAAATCTGACCATACATCACCCCTTTCCGTACTGATCAGGTTTTTCCAAAGAATCACTCGTCAGTTCATTTTCAATTCCCATAACTTGCTGTAAACCCATTGTTAATCTGGAATGAGCAGAAATGCCCATTACAATGAAATCTGATAAGGAATTTATTTTGTGTATGTGTAGGATGCCAGATCAGGTTACAGGACGATCCTCACAGACTCAGCCAGAAAACTGAACGCCCACAGCTCCCAGCTTGGTACCTGCATCGAGAAGGCCAGACCCTACTATGAGGCTCGTCGACTTGCCAAGGAGGTACTGTTGTACATTCACTGTGTGGGATTTTGTTGCATTTGCAACAACAAATTTCAAGAGTTCTTTATCACTGAATCAAAATATGGGTCACGATGCAGTATTTGCCATTCACCTGCTGGTCCCACTTCTCAAATCTCAACAACAGTTTAATCGTTTGTCCCACGTGATTGGTTGCTGTGCAACTGCATGCCCTGTTTTCTCAGTATCTGATTGGCTGTCCCTCTCACAGGCTCAGCAGGAGACCCAGAAGGCAGCGCTGAGCTATGAACGGGCCGTCTCCATGCACACGGCTGCCAGGGAGATGGTGTACGTGGCAGAGCAGGGCCTCATGGCTGACGGCAGGAACACCCTGGACCCCACCTGGCAGGAGATGCTCAACCATGCTACCTCCAAGGTAACAAGGGAAACCCCAGCTACTGCTATAACTGCATCAATATAAAATTATAAATGTGTTCATCAGTATGTGAGCGAGCTCATTTGGTATTCATTTAATCAGTATTTCCCTTACAATTCCCACCCCACCGCCAAGTAGCTACAGTTGTAGTCGGAAGTTTACATACACTTAGGTTGGAGTCATTAAAACTCATTTTTCAACCACTCCACAAATTTCTTGCTAACCAACTATAGTTTTGGCAAGTCGGTTAGGACATCTACTTTGTGCATGACACAAGTAATTTTTCCAACAATTGTTTACAGACAGATTATTTCACTTATAATTAACTATCACAATTCCAGTGGGTCAGATGTTTACATACACTAAGTTGACTTTCCTTTAAACAGCTTGGAAAATGACAGAACATGATGTCATGGCTTTAGAAGGTTCTGATAGGCTAATTGACATAATTTGAGTCAATTGGAGGTGTACCTGTGGATGTATTTCAAGGCCTACCTTCAAACTCAGTGCCTCTTTGCTTGACATCATGGGAAAATCAAAAGAAATCAGCCAAGACCTCAGAAAAAAAATGGTAGACCTTCACAAGTCTGGTTCATCCTTGGGAGCAATTTCCAAATGCCTGAAGGTACCACTTTCATCTGTACAAACAATAGTACGCAAGTACAAACACCATGGGACCACGCAGCCGTCATGGCACTCAGGAAGGAGACGCGTTCTGTCTCCTAGAGATGAACGTACTTTGGTGCGAAAAGTGCAAATCAACCCAAAACATCAGCAAAGGACCTTGTGAAGATGCTGGAGGAAACGGGTACAAAAGTATCAATATCGACAGTAAAACGAGTGCTATATCAACATAACCTGAAAGGCCGCTCAGCAAGGAAGAAGCCACTGCTCCAAAACCACCATAAAAAACAGACTACAGTTTGAAACTGCACATGGGGACAAAGATCGTACTTTTTGGAGAAATGTCCTCTGGTCTGATGAAACAAATAGAACTGTTTGGCCATAATGACCATCGTTATGTTTGGAGGAAAAGGGGGAGGCTTGCAAGCCGAACAACACCATCCCAACTGTGAAACACAGGGGTGGCAGCATCATGTTGTGGGGGTGCTTCACAAAATAGATGGCTTCATGAGGAATAAAACTTTGTGGATATATTGAAGCAACATTTCAAAACATCAGTCAGGGAGTTGAAGCTTGGTCGTAAATGGGTCTTCCAAATGGACAATGACCCCAAGCATACTTTAAAGTTGCGGCAAACTGGCTTAAGGACAACAAAGTCAAGGTATTGGAGTGACCATCACAAAGCCCTGAACCTCAATCCTACAGAAAATTTGTGGGCAGAACTGAAAAAGCTTGTTCGAGCAAGGAGGCCTACAAACCGTACTCAGTTACACCAGCTTTGTCAGGAGGAATGGGCTTGAAATTCACCCAATTTATTGTGGGAAGCTTGTTGAAAGGCGACCCAAAACGTTTGACCCAAGTTAAACAATTTAAAGGCAATGCTACCAAATACAAATTGAGTGTATGTAAACTTCTGACCCACTGGGAATGTGATGAAAGATTTAAAGCTGAAATAAATAATTCTCTCTACTATTATTCTGACATTTCACATTCTTAAAATAAAGTGGTGATCCCAACTGACCTAAGACAGGGAATTCTTACTTGGATTAAATGTCAGGAATTGTGAAACTGAGTTTTTAAATGTATTTGGCTAAGGTATATGTCAACTTCTGACTTCAACTGTATGTTCCCCCATGACTGAAACTGGTTTAAAATTAGTTTGGCAGGATATTGGTCAACTATGCTACTTCCAAGGCAACATGGGGAAACCCCAGCTACCAGTGTAAGCAGTATTCCAGTTTACAGTGGGGCAAAAAAGTGTTTAGTCAGCCACCAATTGTGCACGTTCTCCCACTTAAAAATATGAGAGGCCTGTAATTTTCATCATAGGTACACTTCAACTATGACAGACAAAATGAGGAAAAAAAATCCACAGGCCATGTATCGTAAGATTTTGAGTGAAAACCTCCTTCCATCAGCAAGGCCATTGAAGATGAAACGTGGCTGGGTCTTTCAGCATGACAATGATCCCAAACACACCGCCTGGGCAACGAAGGAGTGACTTCGTAAGAAGCATTTCAAGGTCCTGGAGTGGCCTAGCCAGTCTCCAGATCTCAACCCCATAGAAAATATTTGTGGAGGGAGTTGAAAGTCCGTGTTGCCCAGCAACAACCCCAAAACATTACTGCTCTAGAGGAGATCTGCATGGAGGAATGGGCCAAAATACCAGCAACAGTGTGTGAAAACCTTGTGAAGACTTACAGAAATGTTTGACCTTTGTCATTGCCAACAAAGGGTATATAAGTATTGAGAAACTTTTGTTATTGACCAAATACTTATTTTCCACCATAATTTGCAAATAAATTCATTAAAAATCCCACAATGTGATTTTTCTGGATTTTTTTTGTTGTCATTTTGTCTGTCATAGTTGAAGTGTACCTATGATGAATCAATTACAGGCCTCTCATCTTTTTAAGTGGGAGAAATTGCACAATTGGTGGCTGACTAAATACTTTTTTTGCCCCACTGTTTGTTTGTGTTGCAATTTATATCATTGATCACGTTTGATGCAATGATACGTGGTAGCTGTTTTCTCCTATGCCTAAACTCTGTTTTTAATTGGATTGGTTTATATTAGTTAGGAAGTTTGTTTTGTTAGGTTGGTTGGGGGTTAGGATACTGATTGGGGTGTTTTCCCATCTTAACATTTTGTGTGGTTGTGTGGTCAAGGTGAACGAGGCAGAGGAGGAGCGCCTACGCAGCGAACGGGAGCACATGCGTGTCACCCACTCTTGTCAGACGGCAGAGGCTCGAGTCCAGACCCTGCAGAAATCTCTCAAGAGGGCCATCATTAAGTCCAAGCCTTACTTCGAGCTCAAGGCCCAGTTCAACTACATACTTGAGGTACATAGATATATCATTTACAGTGCATTCGGGAAAGTATTCAGACCCCTTGACCTTTCCCACATTTTTGTTACAGCCTTATTATAACATTTCTTAAATTCATTAATTATACATACAATACCCCATAATGACAAAGTGAAAATAGGTTTTTAGACAGTTTTGTACATTTCAAAAAACAAAGATAGGCAAACACTTGTGTATATATAAGGTCCAACAGTTGACAGTGCATGTCTGAGCAAAAACCAAGCCATGAGGTCAAAGGAATTGTCAGTAGAGCTCCGAGACAGAATTGTGACGAGGTACAGATCAGGGGAAGAGTACCAAAAAAGGTCTGCAGCATTGAAGGTCCCCAAGAACACAGTGGCCTCCATCAATCTTAAATGGAAGTAGTTTGGAACCACCAAGACTCTTCCTCGAACTGGCTGCCCGGCCAAATTGAGCAATCTGGGGAGAAGGGCCTTGGTCAGGGAAGATACCAAGAACATGATGGTCACTCTGACAGAGCTCCAGAGTACCTCTGTAGAGATGGGAGAACCATCCAGGACAACCATCTCTGCAGCACTCCACCAATTAGGCCTTTATGGTAGAGTGGCCAGACGGAAGCCACTCCTCAGTAAAAGGCACATGACAGCCCGCTTGGAGATTGCCAAAAGCCACCTAAAGGACTCTAATTCCATGAGAAACAAGATTTTCTGGTCTGATGAAACCAAGATTGAACTCTTTGGCGTGAATGCCAAGTGTTACATCTGGAGGAAACCTGGCACCATCCCTACGGTGAAGCATGGGGGTGGCAGCAGCAGCATGCTGTGGGGATGTTTTTCAGGTGCAGGGACTGGGAGACTAGCTAGGATTGAGAGAAAGATGTACGGAGCAAAGTACAGAGATCCTTGATGAAAACCTGCTCCAGAGTGCTCAGGACCTCAGACTGGGGTGAAGGTTCACCTTCCAACAGGACAATGACCTTAAGCGCAGGAGTAGCTTCGGTACAAGTCTCTGAATGTCCTTGAGTGGCCCAGCCAGAGCCCGGACTTGAACCCGATTGAGCATCTCTGTAGTGACCTGAAAATAGCTGTGCAGTGACCCTCCCCATCCAACCTGTCAGAGCTTGAGAGGATTTGCAGAGAGTAATGGGACAAACTTCTCATATACAGGTGTGCCAAGCTTGTAGCGTCATACCCAAAAAGACTTGAGGCTGTAAACGCTGCCAAAGGTGCTTCAACTTAGTACTGAGTAAAGGGTCTGAATACTTATGTAAATGTTATTTACGTTTTTTTATTGGTAATAATTTTTAGATTAAGGCTGTAATGATATAAAATGTGGAAAAAGTCAAGGGTTTCGAATACTTTCCGAATGCACTGTATTTGATATATAACATTGGAGGCTGCTGAGGGGAGTATGGCTCATAATATTGTCTGGAATGGGGGAAATGGAATGCCATCAAACACATGGTTTCCATGTGTTTGGTGTATTTGATACTGTTCCACTTATTCCAATCCAGCCACTACCACGAGCCCATCCTCCCCAATCAAGGTGCCACCAACCACCTGTTATATATAATATATGTTGCAATTAATATATGTAATTTCAAGCTGTTATTGTTAGAAAAGTATGGAAATGGTTGATACAGAGCTGTCATGTCCATCCATGATCGCTCCTGTTGGTTATTGTTCCCTTTTTGGCCTCAAACCAAGAAGCAATTAATGTTGTATGTTGATCTGTCCTTTATCTCCATCATATTGGGTTTTCTGTGACTTCAGGAGCACAAAACCAAAGTGATGCAGCTGGAGGAGCATGTGACCAAAGTGAAAAACCGCTACTCTGTCGCCCTGCACAAACTGGAGCAAATCAGCGAGGCCATTCACGCTCAGAGGGGACGGGACCATATGGAAGATGGACAAACCATGGCCTGTGGTGGGCGGAGTCCCCCTATTGGGGCGGAGTCGGACAGTGTGGTGTGTGGTGCTGAGGGCGGGGCATGTGGAGGAGGGACAATAGAGACTGACAGGGTGGACAGAAGCGGAGTGGTGGATAAGAAAATTGGGCTGGTGGAGAAATACAGGGAGAACGGGCGAGAGAGGCCCGAGACACATGGAGAGAGAGCAGGGTCAGATTCCCTCTCCGTCTTCAGTCTGCAGACCATCGCTTCCGACCTGGAGAAATGTGATTCCATCGAACACCTCGGGGAATTTAGCGATGTGGGCAGTCTGCCTGGGGAGGATGGAGAGATTGAGAGGGAGGAGAGCGGGGGAGGGAGGGAAAGAGAAAGAAGGGAAGGACAAATGCAGCGCCAACAGCAGTTCCTGAAGCAACATCACAGGAGCTTCAGCTTGTGAGACCTGTCCTTCTCGCTTATAGTTTATCAATTGAAAAGAAAATAAGTGTCCGGTCTAGCAAGCTCATTATCCTGGCAAAGAGGAAAATCAGATCTGCTCTGCTCTAAAGTAACACATTTAAACGGGTGTATGATACTACGTAGTAACGAAGAACAGGTACGCTGACAAGTAAGACCTGACATTATAAGGAGCCTGACAGGTTTTGCATCGTATTACAACACTACTGAAACTCCTAAACCGTACATGCCTCTGAGATTAGCTGCTTTACTTCCCTTATTCTGGCAATAAGGAAACCTTAGACAGGTATGTCCTAGTGCATGAAGGAACAATCCAAGTAAGAGACTACAATAAACGTGACAAACGGGGTCCCTATTCAATCTAAATGATGTAATTGAATTTCTGGTGTAAGTAAAAAACAATGTTCTCGTGGAGCAAAAAAGTATGTGTGAATTCATATGCACGTCAAATCTAGATTTTTGTTTCACACTGTAAATATTGTTTAATTTAGTACATAAATTCAAACGTGTATTGCAAAAAGTGCTAGAAGAATTTGTTTTTTAATATATTATTATTATAATTTTTAAAAATATTTTTTTAATATTCTGGAAACCTGGTTTCAGGGTTCGAATCAAAAAGGACCCCAAAACACACTAAAGAGGGTTACAAACTCCAACTTGTTTGATGACAGAAAGCACTCCGGACTATTTATTTGGACTTTTGTTATATGTATACTAGTATTCAGGGCTAACTAACATTTTTTAATAAATTGTTCATAAAAGATCACGCTGACATAATATTATATTTTACTATTTTAAGCCCATCATTTTAAGATCCGATTGTTTAGTATTTTTTAAATAAAATTATTTCCCTATATATATTGTTTATTTAGAGCCACCTGGGTCGTAAACTGAAATGTGCCTTGCCTTTGACACAGTACGACGCAAACAAAGACAGCATAGCACTGGCTGCAACAGCATACTTTTCAAATTTGTGTATACAGTATTAAACTGTGGTCAACAGTTGAGAAATACTCCCATGAAGGACATGCTTTTGACAATATGATTAATTTGAATAATCTATGAGTCATCCTAACACTGTTTTGTCTAGACTTGTTCTATTTTTTATTTTATTAATTTGAATATATTG
Source organism: Oncorhynchus keta (assembly GCF_023373465.1). Classification (NCBI taxonomy): domain Eukaryota; kingdom Metazoa; phylum Chordata; class Actinopteri; order Salmoniformes; family Salmonidae; genus Oncorhynchus; species Oncorhynchus keta. The sequence goes on from NC_068454.1 coordinate 60,160,495, forward strand.
TCTGTGTACTGCTTTGGCAAAGTGGAGGGTACAAGAAATGTATTCAATAGATTAAATGTAAGTTTGTGTATAATTACAACATTATAGAGAAACTAATGAAATGTACAAATGTATTTGAATGTCCTTGAATAGTTATTTTAAAGGGATCTTTATTTTAAAGGGATCTTATTTAATGCTGGTTATCGGCTGTATTCCTGATTTGACCTCCGTCTGTCCCGCTCTTTACATACTTCCAATATATCCATATCTTCCCCTCATTCTCTCAGCCATAGAAATAGAATGACTAGTAATTGTATTTCTGTGCTTTCAACCTCAATCATTGTCCATTTGATGTCTTCCTCTTTATTTATTCATAAAGTGGTGCAGTAGTGTCACCCAGCTATATAGTACAGTTCACTGTTGTTATTTACATGTATGCAATATCAAACAGTTAAAGAATAAAATAAGAGCAATCTTGATTTATTGTTGCTATTTTTAGACCCAATATATTGTATTTTGCAATATGTCTTCTACTTCATACTGTACTTCAACACCATCTACGGATGAGGATGTGATACTAAATTTCAGATTTAGAAGAGGAGAAAAATGTGGGTTTTGCAGAAAAAAAGCGAGAGTTGGGAGGAGACAGGAAAAGAGATGAGTTATCTTTTATCCCCCTGCTTCAATTATTCAACAGGATATGAAGGAGTCGGGTACTCTCAGAATAGATGTCAGGAGAGGAGGGTGAGGGAGATGGGTACCAAAGCCTGTGTTATAAGAACATCTCTGGTTTTACTAAAGCTGAAAATAGAGGTCAATGTTGTAAAAACGACTTATTCCTGCTTTATTGACATAGGATCTGAAGGCTTTACAAAGGCTTAATACTGGCTCAAATTGCACATTTTGGGAATCTTCCATGTTGCTTATTGCCAATAAATACTTACCGATTAGGATAACTCCACAACGCTTATCATAAAATTAAAGCTCTTAGATTTGCCATGATCACGATTTGCTGGCGTGGGCCAATACCTCAACATGCATCTTGGATAAGGAGATGTGTGCGTGAGAAAATTACTTTTACGCACGGTAGGCTTACCTACGTACGTCTCTCCATCATGACGTCGTGAATTAGCTGGAGATTGTATTGAGAGAGAAAAAAGGGAGGGAGTGTAAGGATTCGGTGTTTCGTCGTACATGGGGAAGCGATTGTATATAGTGCGTGTATTTATATGTACATTATTCGTTTCTGACTTTTCACCATACGAAATTGAAGTAGATGGCAATAGACTGATTAATACGGTTGCTTTTGACATTCAATGTATAGCCTATGCATGGGGACCGGATTGTACATTTGTAGCCATAAAAACATAGCCATACAATACGTTGCAAAGAAGCACATTTGACCAAATAATTCGACATTTGGGTGTTCCCAAACGAGTCGCAACCGACGGACATACGGTCATCTTGATTGAGCGCGTTGAAAGTATTTGTAAGTACACATGATTACATGCTACAATCTCTTACTTAGTATGCAACCTAAACAATCGTGCATAATTCTAAGTAATCAAGCTTGCATAGATTTGACTGTATTATATTTGTATCCAGATGACAGGTCTACTCTAGCCTATGTAATTTGTATTCTCGTAAATGACAAGTTTCGCCAAGCAGGAACGACTGTACATGTTTTTTTTTTATCGTAGCATAATATAACACACAGTCCTACCTATTAATGACGTGAGTTTATCTTTAGATATATTTAGCACATTTTCAGTTCATGTTTTTAGGCTATGGGAATGTATGGCATGCTAGAATTGACATGAAATCCGAACTTCTCAAATCTGAATTCTGCAAACGGATATAGGGCTGGCCTTCTTCGATAGGCCGTCAAGGATTCCCGGCCGTGTCAACACGGACCAGCAATTACCAGTAGCCTACTGTTGGTAGCACCCTAAGAGCGACCATCATTAAAGCGTTTGTATGCGATATCAGTCCAGTGAACGTGTCTCGATGTTTAAATCCACCTGCACACCATTGTAAACATATGGCTATTTTTCACATTTTCAATGTTTCTAATAGCATATCAGATGTGGCTTGCTTAATAAATAAACTACATCTCTTGGATGAAATGTTGTGTGTCGCCGTTTTGGTCTCTGGCTTAGATACGTATCTGTGATGCCGTGGATGCTGTCCATGGTCCTGAAATATCTGTTTCTCTATGCTCGTCCCAGTTGGAATCTTTTGTTCAGATACATCCGCTGTCCATGGTGCTGCAATTAATTTTGCTGCACCTAAAGCTACAGCACAGTTTGTTGATTTAATATAGGCCACTGACATTACCATAATATTTATGAAGCTGGCTAGCTTGATATATTTTAAGCTGTCTGATCCATACCACTCTCACACAGTTTGCTTTTATGTATCTCAGTATGTGAGGAGTGTCTCCCACTGTGTTCTCTCTCTCTCTCTCTCTCTCTCTCTCTCTCTCTCTCTCTCTCTCTCTCTCTCTCTCTCTCTCTCTCTCTCTGTCTCACACATAATTTTCATTGCATTTCCCACCTTTTCTCTCTTTCTCTCCGTGTCTGTCTCCTCCTGCATGCTCTTGTTAGTGCTCTATAAATTCACCATAATGCTAATGAAGTATCCAACAGTGTCTGTCTGTCTTCCTCCACTACCCTTCCCTTCCTTCCCACCATCTGTCTCACTGTGGAGCTTTGTTCCTCTCTCCCTCTTTCTCTCTCTCTCTCTCTCTCTCTCTCTCCATCTCTCTGTGTGACAACATGATGAAGTTGCATTCATTATTCAGCACTTCAAACGAGTGGCTATATTTAGGTGTATTTATACTTTAGTATACACTCGTATGGCTGGTGTGTCGGCTGTGTTAGCACTGAAAACACACTGTTGGAATGAGTGAGCGGTCTTGACCTACCCCACTCCATTATGCAAAGGGTTATGGCAGAGTGAGTTCTGCTCTCATACTGTCTCATTATAGCGCATGGAGCGAGTACATATTAGTAACAACTAACACACTGGTCTTTAGTGGTAGGAGTACTACTCACTAAACTGCTGTAGGTGAGGTTTTTGTTACTAGATGAATAGTGTACATATGAAGGTTGGTGTATGTTTTTGTTTGGTCACTGGTTTAGATGATCATCTGGGTTGTCCTTGTCAATGGTTATGAATTACACTACCGGTGAAAAGTTTTAGAACACCTACTCATTCATTAAAAAAAACTATTTTCTACATTGTAGAATAATAGTGAAGACATCAAAACTATGAAAAAAAACCACATGGAATCATGTAGTAACCAAAAAAGTGTTCAACAAATCAAAATATATTTTATATTTGAGATTCTTCAAAGTAGCCACCATTTTCCTTGATGACAGATTTGCACACTCTTGGCATTCTCTCAACCAGCTTCATGAGGTAGTCACCTGGAATGCATTTCAATTAACAGGTGTGCCTTCTTAAAAGTTAATTTGTGGAATATCTTTCCTTCTTAATGCATTTGAGGCAATCAGTTGTGTTGTGACAAGGTAGGGGGGGGAGGGTATACAGAAGATAGCCCTATTTGATAAAAGACCAAGTCCATATTATGGCAAGAACAGCTCAAATAAACAAAGAGAAACAACAGTCCATCATGACTGGACACATCTCAACATCAACTGTTCAGAGGAGACTGTGTGAATCAGGCCTTCATGGTTGAATTGCTGCAAAGAAACCACTACTGAAGGACACCAATAATAAGAAGAGACTTGCTTGGGCAAAGAAATACGAGCAATTGACATTAGACTGGTGGAAATTTGTCCTTTGGTCTGGAGTCCAAATTGTAGATTTTTGGTTCCAATCACCATGTCTTTGTGAGACACGGTGTGGGTGAACGGATGATCTCTGCATGTGTGGTTCCCACCGTGAAGCATGGAGGTGGTGGTGTAATGGTGTGGGGGTGCTTTGCTGATGACACTCTCTGTGATTGATTTAGAATTCAAGGCACACTTAACCAGCATAGCTACCACAGCATTCTGCAGCAATACGCCATCCCATCTGGTTTGGGTTTAGTGGGACTATCATTTGTTTTTCAACAGGACAATGACCCAACACACCTCCAGGCTGTGTAAGGCCTATTTTACCGAGAAGAAGAGTGATGGAGTGCTGCATCAGATTACCTGGCCACCACAATCCCCTGACATCAACCAAATTGAGATGGTTTGGGATGAGTCAGACAGCAGAATGAAGGAAAAGCAGCCAACAAGCATATGTGCGAACTCCTTCAAGACTGTTGGAAAAGCATTCCAGGTGAAGCTGGTTGAGAGTGTGCAAAGCTGTCGTCAATCAAATGTATTTATAAAGCCCTTTTTACATCAGCCAATGTGAAGGCAAAGGGTGGCTATTTGAAGAATCTCAAAAATAAAATATATTTTGATTTGTTCAACACTTTTTGGGTTACTACATGATTCCATATGTGTTATTTCATAGTTGTGATGTCTTTCTACAATGCAGAAAATAGTACAAATAAAGAAAAACCCCTGAATGAGGAGGTGTTCTAAAATGTTTAACCTGTAGTGTATGTGTTTGATAAGACTGTCCCATTATGAATGTTGTTTCCTCCAATGGACTTGAGGTCTTTGTTACAATATAATGACTGTACTACTGTGTAAAGGCTGTTTAAAACTACCTTCTCTCTCTGTCGCTTAATTTCATTATCTTCTTATTTAATCCTTTAGTCTCTCTCTCTCTCTCTCTCTCTCTCTCTCTCTCTCTCTCTCTCTCTCTCTCTCCCTCTCTCTCCCTCTCTCTCCAGATTCAGAAATGGCACAGCTATTGTTTCTTATAATTCTGTATGCTCTGCCATCTCTTGTTGTGGCCATGCATAATTCAACAACTGGAGGTAATTATTGTGTTTGTGTGTGTACATGTGCGTGCAACTTGTGTTTGTGCAAGTGTGTTAGCAGTTAGAAAAACCGTGGAGATTGCAAAATGACCTAAATGGAGCATCCTTACAATGTTGTTGAATGAATGGATGAAGGCATTAGATGAAGTGATGATTATAATTGAAGTGTAATATATCTCATGACTGTAATGTAGACTATTGTAAGTGATTATTCTTCTACTCATCATGTCTTTCTCTTGTCTCCTGTTTAGGCTGTGCCATCATCCGTCCTCCCAGAGATGGAGGCATCCGCTACAGAGGCCTCACACAAGAACAGGTACAGTACTCTCAATACCATCACAGTACAATTTGAAAAAAAGATGCTATCTAGAACCTACAAGGGTTATTCGGCTGTCCCTATAGGAGAACCCTTTGAAGAACCCTTTTTGGTGCCAGGTAAAACTATTTCCACAGGGGTTTCGACAAGGAACCCAAAAGAGTTATACCTGGAACCAAAAAGGGCTCTTCTGTGGGGACAACCGGGGAACCTGTTTGGAACCCTTTTTTCCAAGAGTGTACTACCACTGTTATCACAGTACTATCACTACTATCACAGTACTATCACTATTATCACAGTACTATCAGTTCTACCTTTAATCATATCCAACCCTAGATAAAGTAGAAATAGCTCATATATTTTCTTGTCAATTCTGACGTAATCGCCCCGTTGGTTCTCTCTAGCATGGCCATATTTAGTGTCTACTATGTTGTTGTTGTCCTAATCATAGCAACGCATTGAAGCCTATAGGAAAAATGACTCATTAGTCAGGTGATGTACATATTTAAAGACATAGCTAAACATCAATCTATGTCATCTATTTATGTGTGTAGATCCGCAATGTGCAGATCCTACCAGTGGACTACGAGATAGAGTACATCTGCAGGGGGAACAGGGTCATAGTGGGCCCTAAGGTCAGGAAGTGCCTTCCCAACGGCACATGGACCGACATCACACTGCACAGCAGATGTTGTAAGTACTCTCTACTTTATTTACAGCCTACCCGCTTGACTTCAGTGTCACTCTAAGGGTAAATCTAAGGGTAAATTCCCTCTTCAATGCCTGTCAGATGGAATCCCTGGATTGACTGGACTATATTACTGCTACCACTTAAGGATATCTTTGATGTATCATTGATTATTGTGCGCCACTCTGCTCTGTAACTTAGTGCTCATGTCGTCAACAATGACTATGACAAAATATTTGTCAACAACCTATTTTTCCTGATGAAAACTAATGACGATAACGAGAAGACATTAAAAAAACTACTGAAAATGGTAACAAATTCGTTTTCATTTCAGTTGATGAAAATGTAACGATATGAGAATTCCACACGAGACAAATGCACATTCAAATTGACATGAAGCTCCTTTTTGTCTGTTCTTTCCAATCATACATATGCATGCCTTTGCAGAATATGTAATGCAATCCTCTCTTTGGCAGAATGAACATCTTTCAGTTGCATGGTCTGATTGAGCTGATCTGCCCAGTTCTCCCACACATGTCACTTCAGTCACCCATCATTTTTTTTTAAACTGATGCATAGCCAGCAGGCCAGGACACTTCAATTGTAACTAACCTTTACTAGAAACAATCATGTTTAATCTCTCTTATTTCAATGTAGACTATTTTTGCTTTGATCACATCAGATTGAGAGCTCTATTTTCCCATGTCGCCTTCCTCATCTGTGTTGATCCTCTCATTGTCAGCAAATGTGAGCGCAGTGTATTTCAGATTGGAAATATTAATGCTATTTACTGAGTATTAGGAGTATTAGCCGACCGCCTGGCTTTCTTTCTGTCGAACCATCTGGTTTCCGAACGCCTCAGAACGGGACTTGACAGGAAGCCTATGGCAGGAGCGGACGAAACAACCACTGGTTTTAATTGGCTGATCTCTCAGCCCATCACCATCTAGCGCAACCCTTAGAACCTCCCTCTAAGTGTGCTGCATTCGGGGGCAACAAAGAGAACTCGATTAGCTCGTGCAATATGGATATTCCAGAGTCTGCTATATCTGAAGTGTATAAACAGCATTCAGTGACATCGTGTTACAGGACAGCTAGCAGAGTTACGTTGGCTAGCTATTAGCATGAACGGCGATATGTGATGCACCATAACAAAACTTTTCTGCTTCGATTTGGAGCCACTCCTCATAGTCGTGTGATTTGCTCAGAATTTGAATTGATTATCATGTCACTCAGCAAATCCCAAACGGTCCCCACTGTTACCAGGCTCTATGCATCAGCAATTGGAGCCTGGAGACAAGGTTGGGAGTACAGTAATAATTCTGGCATTGTTGGAAAGCTCAGATTCTTCCCCTTTTAAAGAAATCACTGTTATTTACCCCCATCCAATGGTTATGATTGGGAGAAAAGAGCTGTATAGCTAAATTGTTTAACCTCTAGCCAAGGCTTCGTAGCTTACAGTGGGGCAAAAAAGTATTAAGTCAGCCACCAATTGTGCAAGTTCTCCCACTTAAAAAGATGAGAGAGGCCTGTAATTTTCTTCATAGGTACACTTCAACCATGACAGACAAAATGAGAAGAAAAAAATCCAGAAAATCATATTGTAGGATTTTTTAATGAATTTATTTGCAAATTATGATGGAAAATAAGTATTTGGTCACCTACAAACAAGCAAGATTTCTGGCTCTCACAGACCTGTAACTTCTTCTTTAAGAGGCTCCTCTGTCCTCCACTTGTTACCTGTATTAATGGCACCTGTTTGAACTTGTTATTAAATCAAATCAAATCAAATGTATTTATATAGCCCTTCGTACATCAGCTGATATCTCAAAGTGCTGTACAGAAACCCAGCCTAAAACCCCAAACATCAAGCAATGCAGGTGTAGAAGCACGGTATATATCAGTATAAAAGACACCTATCCACAACCTCAAACAGTCACACTCCAAGACCAAAGAGCTGTCAAAGGACACCAGAAACAAAATTGTAGACCTGCACCAGGCTGGGAAGACTGAATCTGCAATAGGTAAGCAGCTTGGTTTGAAGAAATCAACTGTGGGAGCAATTATTAGGAAATGGAAGACATACAAGACCACTGATAATCTCCCTCGATCTGGGGCTCCACGCAAGACCTCACCCCGTGGGGTCAAAATGATCACAAGAATGGTGAGCAAAAATCCCAGAACCACACAGGGGGACCTAGTGAATGACCTGCAGAGAGCTGGGACCAAAGTAACAAAGCCTACCATCAGTAACACACTACGCCGCCAGGGACTCAAATCCTGCAGTGCCAGACGTGTCCCCCTGCTTAAGCCAGTACATGTCCAGGCCCGTCTGAAGTTTTCTAGAGAGCATTTGGATGACCCAGAAGAAGATTGGGAGAATGTCATATGGTCAGATTAAAACAAAATATAACTTTTTTGTAAAAACTCAACTTGTCGTGTTTGGAGGACAAAGAATGCTGAGTTGCATCCAAAGAACACCATACCTACTGTGAAGCATGGGGGTGGAAACATCATGCTTTGGGGCTGTTTTTCTGCAAATGGACCAGGACGACTGATCCGTGTAAAGGAAAGAATGAATGGGGCCATGTATCGTGAGATTTTGATTGAAAACCTCCTTCCATCAGCAAGGGCATTGAAGATGAAACGTGGCTGGGTCTTTCAGCATGACAATGATCCCAAACACACCACCCGGGCAATGAAGGAGTGGCTTCGTAAGAAGCATTTCAAGGTCCTGGAGTGGCCTAGCCAGTCTCCAGATCTCAACCCCATAGAAAATCTTTGGAGGAAGTTGAAAGTCCGTGTTGCCCAGCAACAGTCCCAAAACATCTCTGCTCTAGAGGAGATCTGCATGGAGGAATGGGCCAAAATACCAGCAACAGTGTGTGAAAACCTTGTGAAGACTTACAGAAAACGTTTGACCTCTGTCATTGCCAACAAAGGGTATATAAAAAAGTATTGAGATAAACTTTTGTTATTGACCAAATACTTATTTTCCACCATAATTTGCAAATAAATTCATCAAAAAATCCTACAATGTGATTTTTCTGGAATTTTTTTTCTCATTTTGTCTGTCATAGTTGAAGTGTACCTATGATGAAAATTACAGGCCTCTCTCATCTTTTTAAGTGGGAGAACTTGCACAATTGGTGGCTGACTAAATACTTTTTTGCCCCACTATATATGGTAAATCATGGCTGACATTGGTTACAATCGGCCGCAATAGCAATGTGTCAGCTATATTCAGGGATAGTAGGCCTAGTTGGACAAGTCTAGCTGAATGTGCACATGATGGAAGATATATACAAAAATATGTGGACACCCATTCAAATGAGTGGATTCGGCTATTTCAGCCACACCCGTTGCTGACATTTGAATAAAATTGAGCACACAGCCATGCAATCTCCATAGACAAACATTGCCAGTAGAATGGCCTTGCTGAAGAGCTCAGCAACATTCCAACATGGCACCGTCATAGGATGCCAACCTTCCAACAACTCAGTTTGTCATATTTCTGCCCTGCTGGAGATGCCCTGGTCAGCTGTAAGTGCCGAGCAGCCGCACACAAGCCTGAGATCACCATGCGCAATGCCAAGCGTTGGCTGGAGTGGTGTAAAACTCGCCGCCATTGGACTTTGGAGCGGTGGAAACGCATTCTCTGGAGTGATGAATCACACTTTACCATCTGGCAGTCCGACTGACTAATCTGGGTTTGGAGGATGCCAGGAGAACACTACCTGCCCGTATGGATAGTGCCAACTTTAAAGTTTGGTGCAGGAGGAATAATGGTCTCGGGCTGTTTTTCATGGTTTGGGCTAGACCCTTTAGTTCCAGGGAAGGAAAATCTGAACGCTACAGCATACAATGACATTCTAGACAATTCTATGCTTCCAACTTTGTGGCAACAGTTTGGGGAAGGCCCTTTCCTGTTTCAGCATGACAATATCCCCTGCGCACAAAGTGAGGTCCATACAGAAATGGTTTGTCGAGACTGCTGTGGAAGAACTTGATTAGCCTGCACAGAGCCCTGATCTCAACCCCATCGAACACCTTTAAGGGATGAATTGGAACGCCGACCGCGGCTGAATGGAAGCAAGTCCCCGCAGCAATGTTCCAACATCTAGTGGAAGCCCTTCCCATAAAAGTGGAGGCTGTTATAGCAGCAAAGGGGGTACCAACTCCACATTAATGCCCATGATTTTGTAATGAGATGTTCGACGAGGAGGTGTCCACATACTTTTGGCCATGTGGTGTATTAATTATTTAATTGGGGAAAAAATGCACAGACTAAAACGAAACAAAAATTGTCCAATTTTCTTTGGTCAACTGATAATAACTAAAACTAACGAAGAAGGAAATTACTAAAATATGACTGAAATATCTTTGAAGACTAAAACTAAATAGAAAAAAGCTGCCAAAATGAACACTGGTACCGTAGTAGCCTGGGTGCCAATCTGTTTTCTGCTCTCTTGCCAAGTCCTGCCATATTTGTTCCATAAGGAGTTGGCAAGAGAGCAGAAACACACTGGCAGTTAGTACATGTCTTGTAAATATGACTGCTGTCATTCCCACTGACCTTCCTCCCACTACTCTGCCCATCTCTCTCCCAGTGCTGCTGTGCCCTCGTGTGTGGACGTCCCTGGAGAATGGGAGGGTGGCGCTGAAGCCCCCTGGGCCACCGGTGGAGGGCACCGTGCTGCACTACAGCTGCCATGCTGGCTTCATGCTGGAGGGCAGGAACATCACACACTGCACCAAGCTGGGCAAATGGGACTCACCCAAACCTGTCTGCCTCTGTAAGTGCGGAATGGAATCCCAATCTTTTCCTGTTATTCATTTGTGATATTAGTGTTGATATTAAATGCTTTGGTTTAGCTTAGAAATGGAGAATCAACACATATACTCCATGGAAACATACATAGACAAACCTATATACGCTGAGTGTACAAAACACGAGGAACACCTGCTGTTTCAATGACATAGACTGACCAGGTGAATCCAGGTGAAAGCTATGATCCCTTATTGATGTCATCAACTCAATAATATTGAGTTGCACCCTTTTTTCTCTCAGAACAGCTTCATTTTTGTCGTGACATGGACTCTACAAGGTGTTGAAAGTGTTCCATAGGGATTCTGGGCCATTTTGGCTGGGTGTCCTTTGGGTGGTGGACCAATGTTGATACAAACTGTTGAGAGTGAAAAACCCAGGAGCGTTGAAGTTCTTGACACACTTAAACCGGTGCGCCTGGCACCTACTACCATACCCCGTTCAAAGGCACTTAAATATTTTGTCTTGCTCATTCACCCATTGAATGGCTCACACACACAATCCATGTCTCAATTGTCTCAAGGCTTAAAAATCCTTCTTTAACCTGACTCCCCTTCACCTACACTGATTGAAGTGGATTTAACAAGTGACATCAATAAGGGATCATAGCTTTCACCTGGATTCACCTGGTCAGTCTATGTCATTGAAACAGCAGGTGTTTTGTACACTCAAGTGTACATTGATATATTGTCATTATAGTTGTGTGTCCATGCATGTATTCTACAATGGTGTATATGCTTTGTTTTGTGTGCAAATCATAGGTGTGTATAGGTAGAAATGATAAGTATTCAGCTTCTTTGGATGAATGTCAATTGTATTTCCTTGACTCCTCGCATCCTCTCCTTGCCTCCTTCTCAAAACACAACGGCGGAGAAGATCAGAGGTTCCTCACCTCGGTTCCTCTCCTCATTCTGAGAAGGAGACAAGAAGGGAGGATGCGAGAAATCCAAGAAATCCAATTGACATTCACCCCCCTGTTCTGTGTAGTTGTCTTAAACAGGGAGTTATAGTACTGCCACCTGGTGGACACAAGCCATATTTTATGAATAATTGTGAATGATTGTGTAATACCCAATGAAAGTGACATCAATTTTACATCTGTGTTCTCATTTTGTAGGCTAAGAATGTTTTGTTCAAATGTATATGTATTTTGGTATGAATTTACTTCAACGTATTTGACGTCGAAGAAGAAGCACGAAGCCGAGAATTTACAACCATCTCATTTGAACTACACACATCAACTACATCTCCCACCAATCAGCTGTATATTTCTCTATTTCGTAAGCTTGCAGGTCTCCATTTAGTTTTTATATTGTTTTCATTTTCAAAAAGTACTGGCTGGCAAAAAAAACTGTAATCTGAGATATAAAACATTAGACGGCCTGTAACTAACTGGTTCTTATCGTCCTTATCGCCAAGAGTGTGCAAAGCTGTCATCAAGGCAAAGGGTGGCTCCTTTGAAGAATCTCAAATATAAAATATATTTTGTTTAACACTTTTTTGGTTACAACATGATTCCATATGTGTTATTTCATCGTTTTGATTTCTTCACTATTATTCTACATCTACATGGTAGAAAATAGAAAAAATGGAATGAGTCGGTGTGCCAAAACTTTTGACTGGAAGTGTATATATATTGTATATATACAATATAAATGACCGCGTTTTCCTGAATTTTATGATAGAATCTTGAAGCCCATTCAAGAGATTTTGGGACATGAGCTGCAAAACGTGGACCCGTACAAATCAGCTCGGCTGTAGAATCTGGCCCCTCTCTTTCTAAAATTATCCGCCGCCATTGTTGCAACCCCTATGACTAGTCTGTTCAACCTCTCTTTCATGTCGACTGAGATCCCTAAAGATTAGAAAGGTGCCGTGATCATCCCCCTCTTCAAAGGGGGTGACACTCTAGACCCAAACTGTTACAGACCGATATCCATCCTGCCCTGCCTTTCTAAAGTCTTCGAAAGCCAAGTTAATAAAAAGATTACCGACCATTTCTAACCCCACCGTACCTTCTCTGCTGTGCAATCCGGTTTCCAAGCTGGTCACGGGTGCACCTCAGCCACCCTCAAGGTACTAAATGATATCATAACCGCCATCGATAAAAGACAGGACTGTGCAGCCGTCTTCATTAGACCTGGCCAAGGCTTTCAACTCTGTCAATCACTGTATATCGGCAGACTTGGTTTCTCAAATGACTGCCTGGCCTGGTTTACTTCTCAGATAGAGTTCAGTGTGTCAAATCGGAGGGCCTGTTGTCCGGACCTCTGGCAGTCTCTATGGGGGCACCACAGTGTTCAATTCTCAGGCCGCCTCGTTTCTCTGTACATATCAACGATGTTGCTCGTGCTGCGGGTGATTCCTTGATCCACCTCTACGCAGACGACACCATTCTGTATACATCTGGCCCTTCTTTGGACACTGTGTTAATTTTAACAAACCTCTAAACGAGCATCAAAGCCATACAACACTTCTTCTGTGGCCTCCAACTGCTCTTAAACGCTAGTAAAACTAAATGCATGCTCTTCAACCGATCTCTGCCCGCACCCGCCTGCCCGACTAGCATCACTACTCTGGACAGTTCTGACTTAGGAATATGTGGACAACTAAAAATACCTAGGTGTCTGGCTAGACTGTAAACTCTCCTTCCAGACTCATATCAAGCATCTCCAATCCAAAATTAAATCTAGAATCGGCCTATTTCTCAACATTTTCTATTTCGCAACAAAGCCTCCTTCCCTCACGCTGCCAAACATACCCTCGTAAAACGGACTATCCTACCGATCCTCGACTTTGGCGATATCATTTACAAAATAGCCTCCAACACTTTACTCAACAAACTGGATACAGTCTATCACAGTGCCATCTGTTGTGTCACCAAAGCTCCATATACTACCCACCACTGCGACCTGTATGCTCTCGTCGGCTGGCCTTCTCTACATTCGTCGACCCACTGGCTCCAGGTCATCTATAAGTATTTGCTGAAGCCAAGCCTTATCTCAGCTCACTGGTCACCATAACAACACCCACCCATAGCACGCACTCCAGCAGGTATAGTTCACTGGTCATCCCCAAAGCCAACACCTCCTTTGGCTGCCTTTCCTTCCAGTTCTCTGCTGCCAATGACTGGAACGAATTTCAAAAATCGCTGAAGTTGGAGACTTAAATCTCCCTCACTGTCAAAGCAGCTTACCAATCACTGCAGCTGTACACAGCCCATCTGTAAATTGCCCATCTGTAAATTGCTCATCCAACTGCCTACCTCATCCCCATATTGTTTTTATTGACGTATTTTTGCTCTTTTGCACACCAGTACTTCTACTTGCACATCATCATCTGCACATCTATCACTCCAGTGTTAATTTTCTAAATTGTAATTACTTCGCTACTATTGGCCTTTTTATTGCCTTTTACCTCCTTACTCCATTTGCACACACAGTATATAGATTTTTATATTGTGTTATTGACTGTACGTCTGTTAATCCCATGTGTAACTCTGTGTTGTTGTTTTTGTCGCACTGCTTTGCTTTATCTTGGCCAGGTCGCAGTTGTAAATGAGAACTTGTTCTCAACTGGCCTACCTGGTTAAATAACGGTGAAATAAATCAAAAGAAAGAAAAGAAAAGAAAAGCGGAAGTGGCCGTCACTTCCACAGGGTATACAGACAATACAGTAAAAGTAGCCCGCATACTGATGTTAATATAAGGAGCATGGAGTACTGTACATGTGTAGTGAGTAACACGTATAGTGCATCAATCCATGAAGAATGAAACAATTCACAAACATTTACATACACTACCAGTCACCAAACCATTTGAACTATTAACAAATGTAATTTTGCCTTTTCTATTTGCTTGCCATAGATGACAGAAACTACAAAGGTAAGAGAGATTGGTTTTGGTTGGGTTATCTATCAATGTCAAAGCTCAGTGAAACAAATGTTGCAAAAAGTTGTAATGCTTCTGTTAAGCACAAGAGGGCAGTAGTACATAATTTCTGAGCAGGGTGCCTTATGCTGACCAGTAATTCTGCTGGTGAAGGATTTAAACTGATTAGAATTAGGGAAAGGGGGATACCTAGTCATTTTTCCAACTGAATGTATTCAACTGAAATGTGTCTTCCACATTTAACCCAACCTCTCTGAATCAAAGAGGTGCGGGGTGCTGCCTTAATCGACATCCATGTCTTCGAGGCTACCTGTTATATGCCTGTCGTAAGATACCGGGGTAAAACTCAGATTTTCACTAATAATATTTTCATGATTATTATCAACCATTAACAACAACATTACGCACTCATTTCAACTTAGTCTTCTCCTGCGCCAACCTGTCCTATCAGTGCATAGAAAGCACATTTTCTTCCAAAATCTCCATGAAATGTGAACCAGACTTACTCTCTCCTTTTCTCTCTCATTCACTCTCTTTGAATGACTTACTCACCTACTTACTGTCTTCTTAGCTGGGTAAAGGTTAACGCCCAGGCCTGTCTGTGTCCTTGTGGGGAGGTGTGTGTGTGGGTGTGTGTGGAGGTGTGGAGGTGTGTGTGTGTATGTGTGTTTGTGGGGGTGGGTGGGTGTGTGTGGAGGTGTGTGTGTGTTTGTGTGTGTGTGTGTGTGTGTGTGTGTGTGTGTGTGTGTGTGTGTGTGTGTGTGTGTGTGTGTGTGTGTGTGTGTGTGTGTGTGTGTGTGTGTGTGTGTGTGTGTGTGTGTGTGTGTGTGTGTGTGTGTGTGTGTTAGCAGCAGTCAGAGGAAGTCAGAAAAATCTCTCTTCTGTGATCTTAAGCCCTGCGTTCTTATAGGTTAACCAGAATAGGGATGCCTGTACAACACTGGATTCCACCACTGATACAGCTGATATAATAGATAGCTCTGGGAGAGGTGTTGCGACAGTGTTTTGCTTCTAAGACTGTGGGCGACATTTTAGTCACACATACGAGCATAGATCTGTACAAACAAAATCTGCACCGTAAAATTACAATCTGCAGCGTGATTTAATGTGAAGCTTTGCTTCAACGATGTGCCTTATAAGGAGGAGATTATTTAACCAGAGTTAAAGGGGCAATCTGTAGTTGCTACATCAACTTTTGGATTTATACAGTACGTGTATTATATTGATTATTGAAGAATATCACTCATAAAGGTCATACCACATCAGAACCCAAAATACAGTATAATCTCGTTTTACTCCAATATTTATAAACAATACAACTGTAAAAAAACACTGTATAGCTTAAAAACATGAAACTATGATCGTACTATCATAGATAGTCAGTCCCTGCATTCATAGCTCTGTCCATGAATTTGAAAGTGGTTACATTTCTCCAGCCCCATCCCTCATATTTATCAAAACCAGTGGCGAGGTGACCACTTTGATTTAGTTTTTGTTTGAATTGCAGATTGCCCCTTTAAGTAAACTCTACCATGCGCGCAATCCAATTGAGAGTTGCAGTATTTGGAACTAGCATTGTATTATTTGCCATACCGTCTATTCAAATTGTTTTTGTTTTGCACAGTGCTCTTGTCATGTCAAATGTAGACCCCATTATGTGCTGTTCAGTGTTTGCTGGCATATAGTTGGCCGCGTAATGGAATCACATTTAAATATCAGGTGTGAATAATACATGGCATGCTGCAAAGTTCAGACAGGAGGGAGGGAGGGAGGGGGAGGGAGAGGAGGGGGAGGGAGGGAGGGAGGGAGAGAGAGAGAGAGAGAGAGAGAGAGAGAGAGAGAGAGAGAGAGAGAGAGAGAGAGAGAGAGAGAGAGAGAGAGAGAGAGAGAGAGAGAGGAGTCCTACGTAATTGTGGGCTACAGATGGCTCAGCGGGTTAGAGGTTGGATCATGCATGGTGCTGACTGGCAACACAAGGGCTGTGAGTTGAATTGCCACCTGTGCCAAGTATACTGAATAACAGTTAGTAGCTTTGGGTCTGCTATTGACTATTACTGTATTCAGATGCAATTCAGTAGTAAGTCCACTCCACTGTAATCGTATTGATTATCCCAATGTGCACAATACGAGTATTTCTACAGTGATATTACATAGAGAACCTAAAGCCAGCCTAATTGTTCAGCAAAGGTGGAATACATGTATAGCATTGGCTTTACTCTCTTGTCCCCAGAGTGCCAGTAGCTGTTGCCAATGAGTCAGGTGTTACATTTTAGCCATGGAAGAGGTGAAGTCATGGGAGTGGAGCATTACTGACTAATTCTATCATTCTATTATAGCTGGTTCTAATTCTGTTATGGATATTGGCCTACTGGGGGTATGAGAGCCCTGTCTCAGAGCTGACAGTGAAACGGTGGGCTTGCGTCCCAAATTGCACCCTATTATTTATAGTACACTACTTTTGACCAGAGCTCTATTTCATAGGGAATAGGGAGGCATTTGGGACGCGGACAGTGCTGCATTGGCCGATTAAAGGGCAACGAGAGGAGGCTTTAAAGTGGACAGACGGTTCAAACAGCAGGTATGCTGTAGCCTGTACAGTAGCAGCCCTTGGCTATACATCACACAGACTGACTCCAGGTCAGCTTAGATGAAGGGAAAAGGAGAGCCGGGAGATTGATGCAATGACAGGTCCACTGCTTTTGCTGATTTCTCAAAATAGCCCTTGAGGCATTGAATTGTCTTTCTTTCTATTGGCTTGTGGGCGTGTGAATGAATGTCCTTTCATTGGTTATTGAGACAGAACTGAGAAGCATGTGAGGCATTGTTGTGGTTGAGAATCGATTTGGCTCACTGTCAATCTAAAGTCTATGTTGATTTGATATTCCAATATTTGATTTCTATCAGTTCACCCTCTATTTTCCCAGGTTAAGTTAACATAGTCATTATATATTGATTTGAATAATCTATTGCTTGCAAAAGATAAATTAGATAAATTAGAGAGTGACAGATACCGAGAGTTTGCCAATACTATTTGATTGTAGAAACTAGGTGCTGCAAACTTCTTTGATTGTAGAATGTAGGTGATGCGCACGCACGCATATACACACACGCACGCACGCACGCACGCACACACACACACAATTCAAAAGTTGGTAAATAGGCACTGCAGTTTATAGTGCCCCCCGCCACTTGCTCTTTCGATGTCTCTACACATTCACCGACTAGCAAATATCATCAGTGCTGTCCTCGCTCATACACACATGCACACACACACACGCGCACACTCATAGCCTCTGCTGCAGTGGATGATGTACCTTTCGCGTCTCATTCCGTTTAATCCTCTACAATTGGAAATACGTGTCGTTGCACGGACAGATTATTTTAAAATCCTGAAATTACGCATAGTGCGATTTGATTTTATTAACCAGAGAATAAGAACAATTCAAACGTTATTCGCAACCCGGAGCTCGTTTTCTGCCGTCTGGACTGGTCGCGCACGCATACCTTTCGGTGCAAAATCATGGCGATTATGAATCATTAGAAATAACGAACTAGAATGATTTTAATGTCTGTCTAATATTCTCCATCGCGACGGAAGGGGAAACTATCCTGCCTCATTAGCTTTTACAGCACTTGAATAAAAGCATTCAACTTATTTGCTGGACCCAATTAATTGGACACTTCATCTTAGGTTTTGGAATTATTGAACTCTGCCTGCTGAACAACAAAAAGAGGCAAACGTGGTTTCCAAACAAGTTATACCCTATTTATAAACCCAACATTCAACGTCGATAAAAACATGAACTATTTGCGTTGTATATCATCCGCCTCTGCACTGACAAATTGTCAGTCGAAACGATTAGTCAACTGAAATAATATAAAGAGCAGGCGAGCTAGGCAATTTCTTATTGTTGACTAACAATCTTAAACTGTCTGTTAGCGTGGAGACCAAGTGAATCCACTTTTTGGAGAGCACAAAGTTCTTCAATGAAATGCTATTGCGATTCATTGCAAATTCACCTCAAGTCTCTGTAAACTTTAATTACAACACAATCTCCTATTATTCTAATACGAACCCAACTCCACTGCAACATTCGGATATTGCTCCAATTCAATTTACCTGACCATGGCGACAATTGGAAAAAGTCTGCGGCAATTATCGAGTGTCGCGTCCGGCCATATTGCACTTCGAGCATCGCTCACCTTACTTTTCCTCTCCTGGCCGTGCCCGTCCTTAGGCAAGAAGAAACTCTACATCGGAGCTCTCTTCCCCATGAGCGGCGGTTGGCCGGGCGGCCAAGCATGTCTCCCCTCTGCGCAGATGGCTTTGGATCTGGTGAACAACCGGACGGATATTCTGCCGGATTACGAACTGGAGTTGATATACTATGACAGTATGGTGAGTAGATGTTGGATCAAATAGATCCATTGTTGTGTTTAAAAAGTGGAAGTCACATAAGCAGAAGATAATAAAACGTTCTCTTGGTTTTATACACGGCTCTAGACCAGTTGAAATGTAATTGATATATGATAAATGAAATACATGAACACTTCATTTCTATTTCAGTTAGAGCCTTTCTTCTTTACATGTCTATACATTGTTAAAACTTGCCAACATGATTATTGATTTCCAGCAGGCATTCCAGCAGGCATAGGCCTACTCCTTTGAATGCATTGCCCTTGTAGCATGTGGGTGCAGTAATGTCACAACTCAGCAGCATACTTATTTAATATTGTCAAGGGAGTTATGTACCAAAAGCCATATTATATTACCCCTTTTAGAATTGTTGCACAGTTGCCAATTTTTTTACATTTTTAAACAAGGCAATGGTAAACATGTCATCCCCCACAAACAATGTAGCGCCCCCCTTGGGCCAATTGAGATATCACTCCCAACTAACACATTTCAGTTAATTACCATAGCTCCAGCTTTAGGCCAATCAGTGTGATTTTGTAATTGCTGGATCTCTATGGCAAGATGCATCATTGGCCAAAATGTAGTCAAAATCGGCATAGTGCTGTCTGAGATATCCCATGTGGCTAATGTACGAATGGACAGAGACCGATCCACAGTCCCCTCCCCGATTTCAGTGGTGGTGGACGATAAACTAAACTAATGCCAAGTCAGACACTGGTATTGGCTTGCTGCAATTCAGCGTCAGTGCAGGTATAGGAAAAAGGGAACTTTCACGATGAAACTGGACAACCACAAAGCATCAGCTGGCTGCTCGGAGGTTATGTGTCTTAAAAATAAAAAAGACCAATGTCTGTATGTCAAGACCAATGTCTATGTGTCAAGACTAATGTCTATGTGTCAAGACTAATGTCTATGTGTCAAGACTAATGTCTATGTGTCAAGACTAATGTCTATGTGTCAAGACTAATGTCTATGTGTCAAGACCAATGTCTGTGTGTCAAGACCAATGTCTGTGTCAAGACCAATGTCTATGTGTCAAGACCAATGTCTGTGTCAAGATCAATGTCTATGTGTCAAGACCAATGTCTATGTGTCAAGACCAATGTCTGTGTCAAGACCAATGTCTATGTGTCAAGACCAATGTCTGTGTCAAGATCAATGTCTATGTGTCAAGACCAATGTCTATGTGTCAAGACCAATGTCTGTGTGTCAAGACCAATGTCTATGTGTCAAGACCAATGTCTATGTGTCAAGACCAATGTCTATGTGTCAAGACCAATGTCTATGTGTCAAGACCAATGTCTATGTGTCAAAGCACAGGGGACATTTCTTCAGTGGACAGAATGCCACTGCAGAGGTCTCCTCGGCATAAGATGTCACATATAGCTGACTGTCACTGTCCCATTTGACCACTAGCTGACTGTCACTGACCGTCACTCTCCCATTTGACCACTAGCTGACCGTCACTGTCCCATTTGACTACTAGCTGACCACGAAGCACCAGTTACTAACCTGGAAATGATAGAGCCAAATATTTATGTTATTAAATGAACAAAACACCCCCTGCTTGTTTCCCATCAATCATTCATCATATAGGCATTTTCAAATGTCAGCACTCTTCACTACGCGTCTATATGTCTCCCACTGTTTCTGGCCCAGTTTTTGCCTCCCACTTCATCATTAGCTTTAACACACAGCCATCCTTCCCACTGGGTTTCCATATCAATCATACTACAGGACAGATGCCTCCACTACACCCGGGCATACAGCACACAGGCTTGAAACAGTTAACTGTGCTGTGACTGGTTAGGGAGCGGTGCTCACTTTCTTCCGATTGGTGTAAAAGGCTCTGCAATGGAATCCCATTGTAAAGAAGAGGGAAGAGCGGAGAGGAGAGGAAAGTTGGCATGGCAACACAGTTACCATTGAAACAAACAGGCTTCTTATTTTTCTCCTTTCAATTAGATAAGAATTTGGATGAATAGATATGGTAGATGTGTGTGTGTTGAGATTCAGGGTTTGAAAATCATATACAGAACATACAGTTAGGCTGTGGACATATCAAATATACTGACTATACATATTATTTAACTTGAAACAGTTCTGTGAATCAATGGTACTGGCCACAGAATACAATATATTCTAAAATCTAGAATTCTGGAATTTATGGGATTAATCTCACCCATTGGTTGATTTATGGTTCTCTTTTTGTTTTGACAAACCAATAGATGTACACCTTTGTGACAGACCAATACGGGACTAGAACAAAATCAATGTCACACGTCAGACAGTGACATTTTCTTGAAAGTAACCTGCAGGTGCGTGCTAGTGTACAGTTATTGCTAATTACAGTTGGGTTTGATGATCACTTTGACGATCAGTGGATTGGGAACGCTTCACACCTGGCTGAAATATTCATGAACAGTTTATGGCATTAAGAGTGAAATTCTAGGAGATGGAATTAAATACGGATACTTTTTTTTTTTACTGTAAGTTGTTATCCAATCAGAATCGTTTTTTTTGGTCAAGTACCAAATAGAACACAGGCAATCATAACTCACACTCTGTTTTGAGCATGAGATTTAGAAATAAGAATCAACTTCATCCAATTGCTTGTCTTCTTAATTGCTTTATAATATCTGGGGTTGGGATGTCAAATGTGAAGAAATGCTCATACAGTGAGTGGTCTTGGCTTGAATGTATAATGATGTTCAATAATAGAATGTGTTCATTTAAAGGTCACAATAGTTCAAGTGAAGCTTTTAAAGTGCGATCTGTTTGCCTTGGGAAAAGATGACTCGTCAAATATACCATGACATAATTAGACACTGAACACTGAAATATTAAGAAGACTTTACTGTAGATGAACACTTACACCGTTTATTTGTAATGCAACATATC
This sequence comes from Oncorhynchus keta, assembly GCF_023373465.1. Classification (NCBI taxonomy): domain Eukaryota; kingdom Metazoa; phylum Chordata; class Actinopteri; order Salmoniformes; family Salmonidae; genus Oncorhynchus; species Oncorhynchus keta. The sequence continues at coordinate 60,182,402 of NC_068454.1, forward strand.
TCTTTATCTATCTACATGGGTAGATCGCTGCTTGTTTGCTTGTGTGGTAGTATAGGGAGAGAACATTAGACTATTTACAGCACATTGAGATCTATACACAGACACACCACTCACCCTCTCTAGACCGTTGCCATGGTTATATCAAAGCAGAGATTGATAACTTTGATCAATTATTTACTGTGGTGGAGGGAGACAGAGGTAGAGAAATGGCGTGAAGAGGTGCTCTCTGTGTAGAGGCGCCGTCTTTCGGATGGGACGTTAAACGGGTGTCCTGACTCTCTGTGGTCACTATAGATCCCATGGCACTTATCGTAAGAGTAGGGGTGTTAACCCCGGTGTCCTGGCTAAATACCCAATCTGGCCCTCACACCATTATGGCCACCTAATCATCGCCAGCTTCTTGTTGCCTCGTTCATCCCCCCTCCTCTCTCCTGTAACTATCCCCCAGGTTGTTGCTGTAAATGAGAGTGTGTTCTCAGTCAACTTACCTGGTAAAATAAGTTTTAAATAAAATACAAAAATCTCGCACTTCCTCCTTTAATTGGCGGCTGGAACATAATAGGACTCAATCAGGGACCAAAATGATTAATATGTCCACATGGTCCACACGCGGGTGAAATAAAATAAAATAAAAAAACGCATGCCCGCACACACGTGTGTATCAAAATCATGTATGCACCATTTTAACGCCATGACTCACGTGGTACTCCAGATTTAATTACTGGGATGAGATTTAGAAATTCACAGTGACTTGAGATAAGACATAAGATCCCACTGGTCCTCTTATATATTCACACTTCTTTTATATGATTCAATGTGAAATGCAATTCAAGAGAATAAAGCAGATCAGCATATGTGGCTTCTTCTCCTACTCTTTCTGTGAGATTGGTTTCTCATCAAAGTCTCATGGGTGGATAGATTGGATGCTGGAGTAGTATCGCAGTAATTCTAACTCCGACGCTAATATTGGGTTGCATCGTTTCAGCACCACGGACAGTGCATGTGTGTTTGTGGAAAAAGGGAGGGTTATACATACCAACCTTACAAAAAAAAGACATGGTTTTCAGACACGTGTGAAGTTTCACATTTCACATTTTTTCTCCAACGTGACATTTTTTTTCACATGTTTATTTTTCACCACTTCCAGCTACATCTGGTCTCCCATCCAGGAACGGAGCCTGCTTAGCTTCAGAGGCCAAACAGCAGTAGAGTGCTAAGTAGCTGTAATGGATTTGTCCAAATTTGCAACTGGAAAAAAGACAGGAAAAGCAAAGACCAGGGTAACATAACCAAAGACAGGGAAAATGGCAGGGAGGCATTTTATTTAATTGCATTATCATAATTTTTTTAAACTGTTTTTTTTTGTTGCATTAACTTACAATTCATTGGCTCCCGCAATTAAAAATGATTTTGTTTTGCTATCATTAGTTTGGGGTTTATGTTTTGCATTCAATATCATTCTTTTTGTTTGGAACACTAAGAATGTTGTTCTGGACTACAGAAGTGTTGCTTCATATTAATGGCACAAACATAGCTCACTCACTAGAGCAGGATTAGGAAACCCCAGTCCTGGAGGGCCGCAGGCGCTTCATGTTCTTCATTTAACCAACCTGGAAGATGAGGTGTGTTGAATGTAGGCAATCACTGAACTGATCAATTAGCTCAGTTGGTTATGTGTGGTGCCTAGTTGTGACAAAATCCTGCAGCACCTGCAGCACTCCAGGAACAGGGTTGCCTACCCCTGCACTAGAGGATTGCACCATATAACAATGCTGTTACTCAATTAAAAGTGTTTAAAGTGGCAATCCTTAATTGAAACATTAACAATGTGTTTTCCTTGCCACAGTTTTTGGAAACAGCTGAGGGATGGAGCTGGAGAAATGCAACCACTCTTATATCCATAGACCATGCTAGTACTGACCATCCATTATATCAAAATGATCGTTTTAACTATGTTTTTAGGCTATACAGTATTTGTTTACATTTACTTTGTTTACAAACATTGGAGTAAATGTGGAGTATTCTTACATGTGAAACTGCAAATTAGATTGTCTCCTTTAGATGTGGAATTGCAAGGTCACATGTTAAAATATTTTCAAATATGAAAATGCAAATTTGATTTTTACATGTTTTTCACACGTGGTTTTCTTACATGTGAAACAGCAAATGTGATTTTCACGTTGGAATGTTTTTCACATGTCAAACAACAAACTACAATAACATGACACCTGAAATAACATGAAACAAACATGACAACAAACTACAATAACATGAAAAACACGTTATTCTCCTCACATGTGAAAAGGTGGTGTTAACATGTGAACTCCGACATTTAAATCACGCAAAAATATGGTTTCACGTGAAATTTAAGCTCAACGTGTGAAGACGGCTATTTTACATGTCAAACTGCAAATGTGACATCTATTTTTGTTGTTGTTGCAAGGGCAGGCATCTCCAGGAGTTCTCTGGGGCAGAGAAAAGGATATGACTGCCTGACATGTTATCAGATGTGACAGGATAACAAAACGCCACTTTCTCTTCCGTTGTGATCAATTGGACTTGGTGGTGTCATGATATCTAGATCACATCCTACAATCTAGTGACAGTAGCATTAGACAACCACGTTTTTAACAGTCAAACAACCACCCTTGAAATCACCAGGCCATTTTTGCATCCAACACATTTGCATCTTGAGTGCGCTATTTCCATCTCGGGAACAGACAAACCAACACACAAATCAGGGCCCATAATGTCCGTTGTTTAAGTCACAGTTTTCCACAACCGGATTGCTTGTGACACTCAACTGCAATGCATGGGAGTTCTGTCCCCTCTCTCTCCCCCTCCACAGTAAATCACCATTAAACGTGTCAGGCTGATTTAGATCTGGCCCTACTGAGGACTGGAATGGGGATGGCTTATTCAAAACCTTGTTTGACAGGCCTGTGGTGGATAATTTGTCCACCTCAAGCTTATTTTACATTCATTTGAGCTTTTGAATGTGCTTTGTTTGTGATATCTCCTTCTCTCCTTGCGCATTTACATTTTCTTCCCATCTCTTTTTGGACAGCGTGGTCGATTTAACTCTCTCTGTGGCCATATTTTTCCACTTTTATACTGACGCTCAATAAGGGTGAATATCGATCACTGTTCTGTTCTTCTCTTTCTGTTTCTGATATTCTTCTTTCTTCTCCCCTCCCTTCTCTCCATCTCTCTCTACCCCTGTTCTCTACCCACCCCCTCACTTACTCTCCCACATCTCTCATCCCTCCCCTCTTCTTCTCCTCCCCCCTATTTCTCTCCTAATCTTCCTCCTCTTTTTCCTCCCTCCCTTTCTCCATCTCCCCCTCTCTCCTCACATCTATATCCCCTTTTATTTCCCTCCATCTCCTCCTCCCTCCATTTCCCCCCCTCCCCTTTTCTCTCTCTCTCACTCTCTCTCTCTCAGTGTGACCCGGGTGAGTCCACCAAGTTGCTCTATGATCTGCTCTACACAGAGCCCATCAAGACTGTCCTGATGCCCGGCTGCAGCTCCGTATCCACACTGGTAGCAGAGGCTGCTCGCATGTGGAACCTCATAGTGGTGGGTAGCTATTGTGTGTGTGTGTCCCATGCTCTACATGTCTCTCTCTTGCTCTCTCTCTTTGCCTCTCTCCCTCTCTCTCTCTCTGCCTCTCTCTCTCTCTCTCTCTCTCTCTCTCTCTCTCTGCCTCTCTCCCTATCTCTCTCTCTCTCTCTTTCTCTCTCTCGTAATCTCATAATCAACCTTAAACTTAAGTCAACCTTTTTAGCCAACTAATTAATTGAGAACAAATGAAATCTCCCTATCTATCCATCTCTCTCCTTCATTAAACACTCTATCTCTTCTAGCTTTTCCAATCTCCTCTTTACTCCCTCCACTTGCCAGCAACTAGTGCCTTGGGCCTGTCTGCTTGATTTCCTCTGTTCTCTTCCTCTCAGCCTCCTTGTTCCCACTCTAGCTGTCGACCCCCCCACACACACACACAAAGGGTTCAGGCTCTTTAGTGAGTGTGTGAACACCACCACCAATCTCCACACACTTATTTCTGTCCCTGCTCAGCCCTTAGGAGGAGTAACTCTCTGCATGTCAAACAAGCCTATCAGAGAGCCAAGGATCAAACAGACCAGAATCAAGGGACTTCTTGGTGCTCCAATTGTAGGCTGTATTCGCATCTCCCAAAGCCTAACGTAGCAACTCAGTCTACATTTAAAGCCAATCCCATTGACCCAATATAAGAAAAAAGTTAATACTGGCACATCCTGTGAAACATTTTAAAACATTTAGCAACGGAAAACATAAATGTGTCTTTCTTATTGGACAAATCCAGTTAATCCCTCCCAGTTTTAGTCCATTTGGGGCATAATGAACACGACCCTGAACCAACTCATTTTGAGGCTAGTGTTTGTTTCAGGTCGTGAACAAAAAGCACATGGTAGTACTTCTCTTCTGCTTCCTGCAAAGTGGTGTTTTATGAGCCTCTCTGTGCCCCGCCGCTTTGCTCCATTTCCTTCTATTTCATTCTCCCATGTGTGTGTGTGTGTGTGTGTGTGTGTGTGTGTGTGTGTGTGTGTGTGTGTGTGTGTGTGTGTGTGTGTGTGTGTGTGTGTGTGTGTGTGTGTGTGTGTGTGTGTGTGTGTGTGTGTCACCCCTGATGTTGGAGCTGTTTTCCACAGGCTGATACCATCATATATATATGCCATTTAGCAGACGCTGTTTATCCAAAGCGACTTACAGTCCATGTGTGCATACATTCTACGTATCATCCCCTGACTGCACCCAATTGTGAGCTGGCAAACTCTATTCTACTCTACATGTCACTAGCTGTATTGTCTGCTGTCCATGTATTGATGGCTCCACTATGTCTAAATACACCAGGAGATTTGTTAACGCTGGGACTCGATATTGTACATAATGTTTGATGTTTATCATCAGGCCTTCTTCTTCTCTCATTCCCTGATGTCAGGGTGCCGATGCTCTGAACACCGAAACCAAAGTCATGATAGATGTAGAACATGAGACCCCCTTCGCCTCTTAATTCAACTGAAATCAGTGCAATAAGTTGCATTGGTACGGAATACATTAATGCTGTATATTGCCTGGCTGTGTAGTGTTTTGATAGTTGTAGAATTTAAGAAAATACATGTTTATCTCCCTCCCTATCTCCCTTGCGCTCTTTCTCAGTTGTCCTATGGCTCCAGCTCTCCAGCCTTGTCCAACAGGAACCGTTTCCCCACCTTCTTCCGCACCCACCCCTCGGCCACCCTCCACAACCCCACCAGGGTACGCCTCTTCCAGAAGTGGAAGTGGACAAAGATCGCTACCATCCAGCAGACCACAGAGGTCTTCACTTCGGTCAGTACACTCTCTCCGTCTATCTCTTCTCTCTATGGCTCTTTCTCTCGCTCTCTTTCTATCGCTCTGTCTCTGTATCTCTCTGTCTCCCTTTCTTACACAGCCCCCTCTTCAGTGACTCTCCCACATCTTAATGAGCAAATGAGTGTGTGGGAGTGGGTGTGTACGTACTTGTGACTTATATGTGGTATAATAGTCTTTTAAGTATTCAATCCCATGATTGATTGTGGATTTCTGAAGTAATTTGTTGGAATATTGGTGGTGAGAAATATTGATCAGGCGATACATCTCTCTGAGCATCCGGGTGGATAATGTGACTCTTGGGTTCTATCCTCTAACGGAAGTTAATGATCTCCCTCTTCCTTGATCTTTACTTTTCTCTATCTCTCCTCTTTCCTCTCTCTTTCCCTATGTCTATTCCTCTTTATCTTCTCCCCTTCTTTCTGCCTCTCTTTTTCTCTCTTTTCCCACCTCTCTCTCTCTCTCTCTCTCTCTCTCTCTCTCTCTCTCTCTCTCTCTCTCTCTCTCTCTCTCTCTCTCTCTCTCTCTCTCTCTCTCTCTCTCTCTCTCTCTCTCTCTCTCTCTCTCTCTCTCTCTCTCTCTCTCTCTCTCTCTCTCTCTCTCTCTCTCTCTCTCTCTCTCTCCCTGTCTCTCTCTCTCTCCCTCTCTCTCTCTCTCTCTCTCTCTCAAATGATCTTTCTCCTTCTCTCCCACTGTCCTTTCTTATCTCTTTCCTATTTGACACTCACATTTCTTGTGCCTTTCCTCTCTCCTTTTCTCACCCCTTCCATCTTTCTTTCAATCTCTACCCCTCCCTTCTCTCTTTCTATCTTCCCCCATCCCTTCTCTCGTTTGTCTTTCCTTCTCTGTGCTCTCTTCCTTCTCTGTTTCTATCTACCCCTTCTCTTCTTCTCTCATATAGACTCTGGATGATCTGGAGCAGAGGGTGAAGGAGGCTGGGATTGAGATCAGTGTGAGACAGAGCTTCCTCACCGACCCGGCTGTCGCTGTCAAGAACCTCAAGGTGCTTTGATGAAATATTCAATGGGGGGCTGCTGCTGCTCTCCCCTGCTCACAGTTGCGCCTGTTAGCGAAGTGAGGTGATTTAATACAGGAAATGAATGCAGGAGGCTAATTAGCACAGCCTACTGCCAGCCTGTGAAGTGCCGCGATAGCTAGCTAGCAGAGTTGTACCATAGAATTGGAATAGTCAAAGTGTAAAGGCTTGTATCATTATTATTGGGCTATGTGAATGTATTTTCATTATGACGGCTTAAATCATTGTGCTTGCTGTCATTGAATAGCGTCAGGATGCCAGAATAATCGTGGGGCTCTTCTATGAGACGGAAGCCAGGAAAGTGTTTTGCGAGGTGAGTGTTTTAAATCTTTAAATCATCAGGCTATTAAATCATCGAGCTATTTATAGCTATTGACCTCTATTGTATCTTGAACCTCTATCTGAACAAATTACCATTTTTATTTAATGAATTCTCATTTGTACTGTGGTGATGATGTAGCCTTGAGAAGCAAAGAATATTTCTGTGTAATTAAGAATTATTTAACAGACAATTAAGTGTTTCATCTTCTTCTTTTCTGTCTATTTTCCAAATGTTTCTCTCTCTCTCTCTCTCTGCCCTTCTCTTTTTTCCTATTTTATCTCTCTTTCACTTTCTCTCCCCCCTCTCTCTCTCTTCCTCCAACTCTCTCCCTCTGTCCTCCAGGTATTTAAGGAGAAACTGTATGGGAAGAAATATGTCTGGTTTCTGATTGGCTGGTATGCTGATAACTGGTTCAAGATCAAAGACCCGTCCATCAACTGCACCATCGAGAACATGACAGAGGCGGTGGAGGGCCACGTTACCACGGAGATCGTCATGCTCAACCCCGAGACAGTCCGCGGAGCCTCAAACCTGGTGAGAACATCTGGGCCGGATCTCATACTGATCCAGGATCAGGTCCCCCAAGTCCATGTAATGTTATTGATTATGATCCGTATTCCAACCTGGTGAGCAACATGTGTTCTCCATCTGGTCATGTCGTCCTTTCAATTTCACACGCTGCCAGCTTAGCTGTTGATTAGTTTCATATACCTTCCTCTACCTGCAGAGCGGAGGCTTGATATGCTTCCGCAATAGTACACTCTAGGGGCCCTTTAGGCTTTTCCACACCGCATGTTCTTAGCCCAGGGCAGAGACACATATTTAGAAATGTATATGAAATAAATGTCCCTGACCCAGGGCTATCCCTAGTAAATATTCAACTTAGGTGACAATGGAATTCTGTGATTGGTTAGCCCCAAAAAGCTGGCGTAAAAGCTCTCTTGGCCCAGAGCTAAGTACACTACTTTTTGAGTTCAAAGGCTAGTAATACGTAAACATTACACAGTGCTTGAGGCTCCAGTATTGCCTAAATCTACGTTGACCCTAATGCAACTAATATAGTGATTTGAATTATATAAATGTCATACTAATGAGTTTGATGGACAATAGTTCAGATTGAAAGCCACACGAATGGTGACCCTCAATTAACTCAATCAACTCCTCCCCTTCCCTATGTCTGGTCCAATCAGACCTCTCAGGAGTTCCTGGGGGCGTTGATGAACCGGCTGGGGGGTAAGAATCCGGAAGAGACGGGGGGCTTCCAGGAGGCCCCTCTGGCCTACGACGCTGTCTGGGCCCTGGCCCTGGCCCTCAACAAGACTGTGGCCCCTCTGAAGGCCAAAGGTCGCAGGCTGGAAGACTTCAACTATAACAACCATGACATCACAGCAGAGATCTACCGCGCCCTCAACACCAGCTCATTTGAAGGCGTGTCTGTGAGTACAGGAGGATGGGTCCTCCAGTAGAATATACTAGGGCCATGTTCATTAGGGCACAAAATGTTTGAAAACCTTTTGCAATGGAAAACGCAAATGAGTGTTTCTTATTATACAAGTCCAGGTAGTCCAACCCTGGTTGGAGGGTTAACACACCTGATTCAACTACTATACTTATCATCAAGCCCTTGGTTAGTTGAATATGGTGTGTTGGGTTGGAGCAAAAGCCTGCATACCCTATTTGTCCCAGGACAGGATTGAAGAACACTGCACAGTAAATTACACGTGTAATCTATGCATTGCCTCATTCAATAAGTCAACATGGACGACAGTAGATTTCTGACTTGATGTAGCACTTTTCTGTTTTTTTTCTCCTTCAGGGTCATGTGGTGTTTGATGCCCAGGGTTCCAGGATGGCGATGACCCTTATTGAGCAACTGCAAGGTAAAGTCATCTATCACCATTCCAAGCACATTTCAGCCTTTCCTTGTTCTGGACATTCTACAGTAGTAAAAAAAACAACGACAACAAACAACATAGGCATTTTTTATTGCTGTGCGACTGGTTGTCAGTCAGTCCAGTCATTCGTCAAGATCAAGGCTGTCTGCTGACGCTTTTCCTTTCTTCCCCCCTCGTTCTCACTCGTGTTTATTTGAGAGCCAAGCATTTTTAGGGCCGATTGCTGTGCAGTTTGTTTCATTGTCCTACAATTGCATGTGCAAAATGTGCTGGTTTATAAATGTGTTGAGTCAAGTCTTCCGTCTAATTGGATCAAAGCTAAAGTGGCGGATTATTTTGTACCTTTGTTCTTTTTGGACCCCTAATGGATAAAAAAAAAAGATAATCCAAATGTTGTAGCCCTGCACTGGGTAGCATTTTGTGTGCCGCAGTGCTAGTGACGGGGTCGGCTAATTTGGTTAATACATTGAAAGCCTTGACTTGAATTTGTGAATTATTCTATTCCAATCAGTATTCATGGTTCAGGATGCCACGTACTCGTTCTCTCCCTCTGTCTTTCTTTCCCTGTTGTAGGTCTGTATCGGTCCCTCTCTCTGTATCGCCTCTCTCTCTCTCTCTCTCTCTCTTCGTTCCAATTTCCCTCTTTTCTCTTCCTCTCTATTTGTGGATTTGAAATGTTCTGCCCCGCACTTCCGTAGCCTTCTTTTCATAATGATGTTTTGTCCTGTCGTTCATTTTATAAGTGTTCTATTGTTTGTTGTCGTTTGAACCCATCATAACCCAAGGATATTATGTAGGCAGGAAACAAAGATGATTTTAGAAGATATTATGTAGGCAGGAAACGAAGATGATTTTAGAAGATATTATGTAGGCAGGAAACGAAGATGATTTTAGAAGATATTATGTAGGCAGGAAACGAAGATGATTTTAGAAGATATTAATTGGACCCTTTCTCTCCATCTCGCTGTGTAGGAGGCAGTTACAAGAAGATTGGATACTACGACAGCTCTCAGAAGAATCTCTCCTGGTTCGGCAACGATGTGTGGATAGGTGCGGCAGAGTTGATTACATTGTCTTTGTCAGGCTTCCTGTGTATGTCTCTCTCTGTGTGTAGGTGGGTGGGTGTGTGTGTGACTGTCTCACGGTGAGTCATCTATGTAACTATCTATCTCGTTCCCCTCACATTAGACCTACTGTTACGCCTTCTCTTTCTCTAAACCCGCGCTGCCTCCATCCTTCCTTTCCATGTTAGACAAATCACCACTTCTGGCTTTAAAAGCAATCATTTGGGCCCTCATCCTCCTTCACCCAGAATTAGTTTACACCCACAGCTCAGTGGCCAGACAATGGCAGTCAGGAAAGCCTGACCCCACCCACACTTCTTCACTTTGGGAAAGTTAAGCATCCAACACAGCCTGCAGAGAAATTCTATTACTGTTGATTTGCTTCAGCCACACCAAGACAAATGTTGTAGTTCAGTTGTTTACTGGCCCAGCCCTCCCTTGAGAGGTGACACACTTGTGCCTGGGCTTAGAATTACTGCACCACCTAGTCAATCGTGCGTTCTGGAAGGCCAGAGAGAGGGCACCGTTGTAGACTTTTAATGAAACGATTTGTTGCCGAGGTTTAGCTTAGCCTCCGAGGGGAGCAGGGCCAATGGATCCAATCAGAGATGACTCTCTGTAGGCCTGAGTTTGGTGGTCTTACTGTTCTGTAGTGTGACAGGAGTGAGCTTGGTGTGATGTAGGTTTACAGAGGTGAGGATGGTTTGTTCCAGAGGTGATGGAGTGGAGTCTAGTTTTCTGGAGAGTGATAGAGGTTTGTTTGTTTGTTATAGAGGTGATGGAGTGGAGTCTAGTTTTCTGGAGAGTGATAGAGGTTTGTTTGTTCCAGAGGTGATGGAGTGGAGTCTAGTTTTCTGGAGAGTGATAGAGGTTTGTTTGTTATAGAGGTGATGGAGTGGAGTCTAGTTTTCTGGAGAGTGATAAAGGTTAGTTTGTTATAGAGGTGATGGAGTGGAGTCTAGTTTTCTGGAGAGTGATAAAGGTTATTTTGCTAGAGGTGACAGTGATAGAGGTTTAGAGGTGACAGTGATAGAGGTTTAGAGGTGACAGTGATAGAGATTTAGAGGTGACAGTGATAGAGGTGACAGTGTTAAGTTTCGTTGCCCTGCACACGCTTAGAAAAAGGGTGCCAAAGAGTTCTTCAGCTGTCTTTATCGTAGAACCCATTTAGGTTCCATGTAAAACCCTTTTTGGTTTCAACCATTTTGGGTTCCATGTAGAACCCTCTGCGAACAGCCAAAGAACCCTTTTAGATTTTAAATAGCAGCTTTTTTTATATGGTAACAGAGGTGTGTCTAGTTTACTGGAGAGTCACAGCCCAATGGGCAAAACTGGTTGCCATGTCATTTTCCACGTCATTTCAACAACAACATCAAAAATGACGTTGAATCAAAAAGTAATCAACGTTTTTTCACCCAACTTTTAACCTAAATCCAATGGTGATTAAATCCATGTTGAATTCACGTTAGTTGACGACTCAATCAAATGTAAATGAAAACTACACATTGAACTGACATCTGTAACCAGTGGGAGAGGTACGAGGTTAGTTTGTTATAGAGGTGACAGAGTATAGTTTTTTGCTAAAGACATGACGGATTTGAGTTTAGTTTGTTCTAGAGTTAACAGAGGTGAGTTTAGTTTGTTCTAGAGGTAATGAATGTGAGTTTAGTTTGTTCTAGAGGTAATGAATGTGAGTTTAGTTTGTTCTACAGGTAATGAGGGTGAGTTTAGTTTGTTCTAGAGGTGACGAATGTGAGTTTAGTTTGTTCTAGAGGTAATGAATGTGAGTTTAGTTTGTTCTAGAGTTAACCTAGGTCAGTTTAGTTTGTTCTATAGGTAACGAAGGTGAGTTTACTTTGTTCTAGAGGTAATGAATGTGAGTTTAGTTTGTTCTAGAGTTAACCTAGGTCAGTTTAGTTTGTTCTATAGGTAACGAAGGGGAGTTTACTTTGTTCTAGAGTTAACAGAGGTGAGTTTAGTTTGTTCTAGAGTTAACAGAGGTGAGTTTAGTTTGTTCTAGAGTTAACAGAGGTGAGTTTAGTTTGTTCTAGAGGTGACGAATGTGAGTTTAGTTTGTTCTAGAGGTAATGAATGTGAGTTTAGTTTGTTCTAGAGTTAACCTAGGTCAGTTTAGTTTGTTATATAGGTAACGAAGGGGAGTTTACTTTGTTCTAGAGTTAACAGAGGTGAGTTTAGTTTGTTCTAGAGTTAACAGAGGTGAGTTTAGTTTGTTCTAGAGTTAACAGAGGTGAGTTTAGTTTGTTCTAGAGTTAACAGAGGTGAGTTTAGTTTGTTCTAGAGTTAACTTAACAGAGGTGAGTTTAGTTTGTTCTAGAGTTAACAGAGGTGAGTTTAGTTTGTTCTAGAGGTAATGAAGGTGAGTTTAGTTTGTTCTAGAGTTAACAGAGGTGAGTTTAGTTTGTTCTAGAGTTAACAGAGGTGAGTTTAGTTTGTTCTAGAGTTAACAAAGGTGAGTTTAGTTTGTTCTATAGGTAACGAAGGTGAGTTTAGTTTGTTCTAGAGTTAACAGAGGTGAGTTTAGTTTGTTCTAGAGTTAACAGAGGTGAGTTTAGTTTGTTCTAGAGTTAACAAAGGTGAGTTTAGTTTGTTCTATAGGTAACGAAGGTGAGTTTAGTTTGTTCTAGAGTTAACAGAGGTGAGTTTAGTTTGTTCTAGAGGTAATGAAGGTGAGTTTAGTTTGTTCTGCAGGTAACGAAAGTGAGTTTAGTTTTTTGTGATGTTAGAGCGTTGGACTAGTAACCGAAAGGTTTGAAGATAAAATCCCCGAGCTGACAAGGAAATCCCCGAGCTGACAAGTTAAAAATCTGTTTCTCTGCTCCTGAACAAGGCAGTTAACCCACTGTTCCTAGGCCGTCATTGAAAATAAGAATCTGTTCTTAACTGACTTGCCTAGTTAAATAAAGGTAAAATATATATATTTTTTAAAATGAACAGTGGCAGAGGCAAGTTGGGTCTGCTGTGGAGGTGATTATTGTCTTAACCCTCCTGTTCTCCATTCTTGTTTACCCCTTGTCGAATTCCTCCCTCACTTTCTCGCTCTCTTCACTGTCGCCCCTAACAACCACTTTAGCTCAACTGTCTTCCTAATCGCCGTGGCAACCATTACAGAGCTTGGTCTCCATGGCAACACCCTGTCCTGATTCCTTGATCAAGGACGGAGGAAGGTTTAAACAGTGCAAACACTTCAGCTGACAGGACAATGCTCGTTCGCTCTTCAATGCACAGAAAAACACATCTTCAAACAGTCGTCACTCTGTTCTCAGATAGCATGTCTCAGACGTCACTTCAGGCAAGTCAGTGGTGTGATATCGCTGAAACCGCCAAAACAAATGTGTGCGCCCTGGTATTGTGACACCCCTGGGGCTCGACACTGTGTCACCCTCTTCCTGACATGGACACGTCCCCACACACTGACACAAGTCTATGTCACTGTCATCACCCTTACGTAAGGACACAGTGACACCCACACTCTGAGCAGCTGTCAGGATCTGCAGTCAGGGCTGGATTAGACAGACAGGAGAGAAATCGGAGACAGATCAAATCAGTCAGCTGCACTTTCAACCATCTCCAACCTTGAAAGAACCAATGGCTATTTTTTTGGTTACTTTTTAGTTATGCACATGTTTTGAGATAATTAGGGTGAACATGTCCTGATTTCCACATCTATCCTCCTTTATTCTCAATGTCTGTACCTTGTTGGTCATTGAATTAAATCAGTGAGCGCAACACAATCATGTATACTGGTTACTGTGTAAATTGATTGTGCCAATTTCATTTGATCCTTTGGGTTAGTATCTGTAGAGGTTACTGAGCCTAGTGCACTCCCTGATTTTCAAATTCGGATTTTGATCTTAATTCAAAACATAATTGTCCTTTTGCCCAGTTCTGTTCTGAGTGACATCAAGTACAGCACTGTAGACAGGCATAATCTGCCCTTAGAACTCTCTGTCTCTTTAAGGCATGGATGGACTAACCTCTGTCCTGCCTCTCTCTCTCTCTCTCTCTTGCTCTCTCTCTGCCTTTATTTCTCTCTGTCTCTCTCCCTCTCTCTCTTTCTCTCTCGCTCTCTCTCTCTCTCTTTATTTCTCTCTGTCTCTCTCCCTCTCTCTCTTTCTCTCGCTCTCTCTCTGTTCAGGTGCCGGGCCCCCGGCTGACTCGACAATAGTCATTGAGGAGTTTAGGTACCTCTCTCAGAAGCTGTTTGCTGCTGTGTCTGTCTTCGCTGGTCTGGGCATCCTGCTGGGCATCGTCTGTCTGACCTTCAACATCTACAACAGCAACGTGCGGTGAGATTAGAACTTCATCTTGCACATTTAAGCAACACCGTCATTGTAGATAAGAATTTGTTCTTAACTGACTTGCCTAGTTAATATATATAAAAAATATATAGTTAAATAAAAGTTCAATTCAAAAATATATATATAAAAAAAAAAAACACTGGCTACAGCAAGCAATTCATCAACAACTTCAATGGCAATCCCGCTGGGTCGAGTATGATTGTCCTCCTGGTGGGTCCTGCTTGTAGGTCTCCAGATGGCTGTGAGCAAGTCACATACACGTTTATGTGGACATATGTCATCACACTTGGCGTAACTGTCTCCAATCCATGCAAAATGCCTCATCACTTTACATTCAGTGACAGACGATGTCATGTCTATGACATTATCTTGATGCTGTAAAGTGTTGCGGACAGTGCACGTGAAACTGTGCACGTGAAACAGTGCACGTGAAACAGTGCATGTGAAACAGTGCAGGTGTGGGTTTTTGTCTATATTCTCTGGTCTTTCTTCATACCCTCTTTGTGTGTGTTGTGCCAGGTACATCCAGAACTCCCAGCCCTACCTGAACAACATGACGGCAGTGGGTTGTATGATGGCCCTGGCTGCTGTGTTTCCCCTGGGGATCGACGGACACCACATCCACAGGTCCCAGTTCCCTGTGGTCTGTCAGGTAACACAGCTAAAGCCGTGGGAATGGGTTGTTCTTCTGGTGCTAGAGTAGAGGGATGTGCTGCGATGGCTTGTCAAGGAGAAATTCTTTCTCTCTCTGCCTCTCTCTATTTCTCATATTCCTTAGCTCTCTCCTTCTCTCTCTCTCTCTCCTCTCATTATCAATACAATTTTGCTTTATTGGCATAATAAAAATAGCATTTGTATTGCCAAAAAAGTACAAATATTGAATCATCAAAATCTCTCTCTTTCCCCCTCTGTCTAGTTCCGTCTGTGGCTGCTCGGCCTGGGCTTCAGTCTGGCCTATGGCAGCATGTTCACCAAGATTTGGTGGGTACACAATCTCTTCACAAAGAAGGAGGAGAAGAAGGAGAAGAGGAAGGTAAGCCTTTTAAGAGGGCCAGAGGAGGGAACAGGGAAGCTCCAGAGTCTACAGTACTGAATGTGTGGTGCTGGCAGATAAACAATCCCCTTCAACTTTAGAGTAAGGTTACATAAGCCTCTGGGAGATGTGCTTTGCTCTGCATGTTAAAGTACCTCTGTATATTCTCTACTCTGGGATATACTGCAGTAGAATACAGTAGAGTACAGTAGAGTAGAGTACAGTAGAGCAGAGTAGAATAGAGTACATTAGAGTAGAATAGATTAGAATAGAGTACAGTAGAGTAGAGTACAGTAGAGCAGAGTAGAATAGAGTACATTAGAGTAGAATAGAGTACAGTAGAGTACCTTAGAGTAGAGTACAATAGAATAAAGTAAAGTACAGTAGAGCAGAGTAGAATAGAGTACAGTAGAGTAGAGTACAGTAGAGCAGAGTAGAATAGAGTACATTAGAGTAGAATAGAGTAGAATAGAGTACAGTAGAGTACCTTAGAGTAGAGTACAATAGAATAAAGTAATGTACAGTAGAGCAGAGTAGAATAGAGTACAGTAGAGTACAGTAGAGTACAGTAGAGTAGAGTAGAATAGAGGAGAGTAGAATAGAATACAGTAGAGTACAGTAGAGTAGAATATAAAACAGTAGAGTGCAGTAGAGTACAGTAGAGTAGAATAGAATACAGTAGAGTACAGTACAATACAGTAGAGTAGAATAGAGTACAGTAGAGTACAGTAGAGACAGAGACGGGAGTCACACAGACACACGTACACACTCACTCACTCACTCACTCACTCACTCACTCACACACATACAGAAAGATAACTACACACACACTCATACCCGTGATGTGCACACTATCAACTTGATTACGTATGCATGTGTGTGTCCTCTCTAAGATAGTGTGTCCTGAAGCTGGGAAAACACTGTGTGTGTGTCCTCTCTAAGATAGTGTGTCCTGAAGCTGGGAAAACACTGCGTGTGTGTGATGTGTTGTGGGAATTCTTCTAAGTCCTAATCAGAAGAATGAGAGATAAAGCCATTTATGGAGCATTTATGAATATGTATGAATATTAAAGTGCTAAGTGGAAATCCAACCTTCGAGGGCTTTATTAGTTGAGCCAATGCAAGACGAATCAGGTTGACTTTCAACTCTCTTTAATGGCTATGCAAGGGCAATTTGCCAAAGAGCTCTGTGAAAGTACTTTAAAAAAAATCCAAGTCAGAATATGGCAAGACTAGTGAAGGCAAGTCAAATCATTTCATGCACCTGAAGAGAAGAGGTGACAAGGTCTATGCGATACGGTTTGGTTATGTCTGGGGTGAACGGTTGCAGGGCTAGAAGCAAGCCAGAATGAAGTTATGGGAAATGAAGAAGCATGCTGTTTATATTGCATACATCATTGTTGGACCCCATTTCTTCTTGATATGTTACTCATTCAAAAACCACTGTTGTGCATTTTGCATCCACTGCCTAGTAACTCCTCAATTTACATATAGAAAATGTCAACGTTATCGTCTAAATGCCAGTTAATTTATGTGTGATTCATTTATTTAACCAGGGGAGCCCATTGACATATGAATCTCTCTGAATCAGCTCTGATAACTGATGTATTCTGTGCCTGATACACGTATACAATACTGTACTCTGTTGGCATTTTATCTACTGGATGCTTGTGGACTCACTGCATTACCTACCCTTGGTCCTTGGATTGTGATTGGTTCTCCTGTATCCCTGCAGCACCTGGAGCCATGGAAACTCTATGCAACAGTTGGAGTGTTACTAGCCATAGACGTCCTGTCACTCATGATTTGGCAGATTGTGGATCCATTACACATCACAGTAGAGGTACAATGACACTGTTACATCGGTCACACTCCTGGACCTTTTTCCTAATGTTGTTGTGTTACAGACGGGATTCAAAATATATTTTTTTGTTGTCAATACCCCAAAATGACAAAAATGAAAACATGTTTTTAGATTTTTCTGCAAATGTTTGGATTTTATACAGAAATATAACATTTACATAAGTATTCACACTCCTGAGTCAGTACTTGGTAGAAGCACCTTTGGCAGCGTTTACAACTGTGAGTCTTTGTGAGTACGTCTCTAAGAGCTTTCCACACCTGGATTGTGCTACATTATTCTTTCAAAATTCTTCAACTCTGTCAAATTGGTTGCTGATCATTGTTAGACATCTATTTTCAGGTCTCGCCATAGATTTTCAAGCAGATTTAACTTGTCCACTCAGGAACATTCACTGTCTTCTTGGTAAGCAACTCCAGTATAGAGTTGGCCTTGTGTTTTGGGTTATTGTCCTGCTGAAAGATGAATTCATCTCCCAGTGTCTGGTGGACAAAAAGACCGAAACAGATTTTCCTCTAGGATTTTGCCTGTGCTAAGCTCCATTTCTTTTTTTATTATGAAAAACTCCCAGTCCTTAATGATTACAAGCATACCCATAACATGATTCAGCCACCATTAAGCTTGAAAATATGGAGAGTGGTATTCAGTAATGTGTTGTATTGAATTTGCTCTAAACAGAACACTTTGTATTCAGGTCAAAAAAATATAATTGCTTTGCCACATTTTTTTCAGTATTACTTTAAGTGTCTTGTTGCAAACAGTATGTATATTTTGGAATACTTTTTATTCTGTACAGGCTTCCTTCTTTTCACTCCATCAATTAGGTTAGTATTGGGGTGGAAGGTAGCCTAGTGGTTAGAGCGTTGGGCCAGTAACCGAAAGGTTGTCGGATCA
The DNA here is from genome assembly GCF_023373465.1 of Oncorhynchus keta. Classification (NCBI taxonomy): domain Eukaryota; kingdom Metazoa; phylum Chordata; class Actinopteri; order Salmoniformes; family Salmonidae; genus Oncorhynchus; species Oncorhynchus keta. Next base: position 60,200,218 of record NC_068454.1, read on the forward strand.
AGTCCCCGAGGTGACAAGGTAAAAACCTGTCGTTCTGCCCCTGAACAAGGCACACTGTTCCTAGGCCGTCATTGTAAATAAGTATTTGTTCTTAACTGACTTGCCTAGTTAAATGATGGTTAAATGAAAATGGTGGTGTAATAATTGTTGATCCATCCTCAGTTTTCTCCTATCCCAGCCATTAAACTGTAACTGCTTTAAAGTCATCATTGGTCTTATGGTGAAATCCCTGAGCGGTTTCCTTCCTCTCTGGCAACTCGGTGTAGTGATACACCATCCAAACTGTAAGTTAATAACTTCACCATTCTCAAAAGGGATATTCAATGTCTGCTTTTTTTTCATTTTGACCCATTTACGAAAAAGGCTTCTTTGCGAGGCATTGGAAAACCTCCCTGGTCTTTGTGGTTGAATCTGTGTTTGAAATTCACTGCTCGACTGAGGGACCTTACAGATAATTGTATGTGTGGTGTACAGAGATGAGGTAGTCATTCAAAAATCATGTTAAACACTATTATTGCACACAGAGTGGGTCCATGCAACTTTACTACTGAACTTATTTAGGCTTGCCATAAAAAGGGGGTTGAATATTTATTGACTCAAGACATTCCAGCCTTTCATTTTTTATTATTTTGTAAACATTTCTAAAAACATAATTTCACTTTGACATTATGGGGTATTGTGTGTAGGCCAGTGACCAAAAATCTAAATGTAATCAATTTTAAATTCAGGCTGGAACACAACAAAATTCCTTATTCGAAAGGCACTCACACATCTGAGCTATGTTTTTTGCAGGGGCATGGTAACAGTTGAATAACATGAGAAAAAATAAGAAACCCGCACACCGCTCTTGATAGTATCACTGTTCTTTAATTGGCTTTTACGTATCGGCCACACGGCCTTCGTCAGGCTGTAACAAAATGTGTAAGAAGTCAAGGGGTGTGAATACTTTCTGAAGGCACTGTACTCTATGTGGTATTAGCTTTCATATGTTAGCACTGTCATATGTCTAGTGTTCAACAAAAGATGATTGCTTTGATGTCAGCCATCTTATTGTTCATTTACTTTCTACTTGTCAGTTTTAAAGTGAATGAATTGCAGATATCACACGGAATGTCGTTCACTCTGTCTCCTGTTCTCTCTCACTTTCCCTCTTACTTCCTCTTTCACTTCCTCTCTCTCTCTCTCTCTCTGTCGCTCTCCCTGTCTCTCTCTCCCTCTTTCTTTGTTTCTTTGTTTTCTCTCTCTCTCTCTCTCTCTCTCTCTCTCTCTCTCTCTCTCTCTCTCTCTCTCTCTCTCTCTCTCTCTCTCTCTCTCTCTCTCTCTCTCTCACTTTCTCTCTCTCTCCCACTTTCTCTCTCTCTCTCTCGCTCTCCCACTTTCTCTCTCTCTCTCTCCCACTTTCTCTCTCTCCCACTTTCTCTCCCACTTTCTCTCTCTCTCTCTCCCACTTTCTCTCTCTCTCTCCCACTTTCTCTCTCTCTCTCTCTCTCTCTCTCTCTCTCTCTCTCTCTCTCTCTCTCTCTCTCTCTCTCTCTCTCTCTCTCTCTCTCTCTCCCACCTTCTCTCTCTCTCTCTCTCTCTCTCTCTCTCTCTCTCTCTCTTTCTCTCTCTCCCACTTTCCCTCTCTCTCTCTCTCTCTTCCACTTTCTCTCTCTCTCCTTTCTCTCTCTCTCTCTCTCTCTCTCTCTCTCTCTCTCTCTCTCTCTCTCTCTCTCTCTCTCTCTCACACACTCTCTCTCTCTCTATCTCTCTCTCTCTCACACACTTCATCCCCACCCTCTCTCTCTGAGTAGAAGTTCACTAGGGAGGCCCCTAAAGGAGACTTGGATGTCCTGATTCAGCCCCTCCTGGAGCACTGCACTTCCGAGAAGATGAACACATGGCTCGGTATCCCTCCTCTATTCCTTACTTCTTCTCTCTTATCTGTACTTCTCTCTCTCACTCCCTTGTTCCCTCTTTTTGTCCCACTCTCTCACTCCCTCAATCCCCAGTCCATTCATTGTAAATGAAACACTCATCGTATCTCAGCCCCCCACATTAGCTTTCTCTCTTTTTTTTGTCTGACCCCACTTTTTCCTCCCCTCCTCTCATTCCTCTCACTCCTCTCCTCTCCCCTCCTCTCACTCACTCAAGACAGTCATTCCCTGCCTTTATCTTTCCCTCATATGTTTTTTATCTTCTCCTTTCATTTTGTCTTTCTCTCACTATTGCCATACTGCCTCTCGTCCTGACAGTGGCAGCACTTCTGAATGCATAATACTGTCAAATTCAATTAATATGAGTCACAAACTGTGCCATTGCCCCATAGCATTCCCTCTCTGTGCTATGCAAATATATTGCCACCCCACTGAGCGACGTAATGAAAGAACAATGGACACTTGGACAGAAGAAATAAAGGGGGAATATGCATTTCCTTCAGTCAACTGCCTAACATCACTCCATCGTCTTCGCTTTCCATCTCTCTCATTCTCTCTCTCTCTCCTACTTTGTCTCTCTCTCTCTCCACCAGGTGTAGTGTATGGCTACAAGGGACTGCTGCTGTTGCTGGGGATATTTCTGGCCTACGAGACCAAGTCTGTTTCCACGGAGAAGATCAATGACCATCGAGCCGTGGGGATGGCTATTTACAACGTGGCTGTGAGTCTCAACCATCACAAGGGGAGTGCTCTGGTTTCCGCTCTACATTTCAGGCAGTCCATCGAGCGAAGGAACTCAAAGCAACAATGAACTACTGGTAGAAAGGTAGCAGGGGCTAGGCATTGTCTCAGTGTGGACATGAGGTTCAATGGTTTATTAGTGCATAGTGATTAACATACGCTTGTTATTTCTGGTGGTAAGCATGTGCTCATAAATGTATTTTTGGAAGACATATTTTTGGCGCTAAAGCAAAATGTTTGTGCTATACTTAAACAATCATTTGAATTAGATTTGAATCGGTGAAGGATCATCACCAGTAGAGGTATTTAAGCTTCACTCTAACTGATATAGCAGCGATAACATACGGTACCGTTGCAACATCGAAGTTTTGCAAACAAGTAGCCATAGCCATTCGGTAACCCTCACACAGGTGAGCAAATCCATTAAATGTCTGGTAATTTAGACTTTTGCTGGAACAAACCACTGCTCTTACACAGGCAACATTTTTTAAAGAACTTTAGCTTTAGGCTGGGTTTCTATTTCGGCTCAACAATGTGCAAACATTTTAGTACTCTCTGAACAAGGATTTACATAATTGCCAGAACTTGCCCAGATTCCCATCTCAAAACAGCTTAATGAGGAACCGAAACACTTATGACTGAAAACCACCCACAGTTTTACTTCTTTTGACTGCGCATTTGCTGTGGGGCGGTTATGCAATTATGAAGTACATACAAACCTTTTTTTTTTGCAAAGCAGAGGAAAGAGCATTTAATTGATCAATCATTCATATAGCTTGATGAAATCGTTAAACACAGCTGCAGGTCCGGACAAATGGAAAGCTTAGATGTTGATTTCACCATTTGATTTAATTGTGTATATTTCATGGTGTAATACACAGAGATAAATGATACAATTCCCTACAACAATGGTGCCCCATATGAGGTCGAATCCTTTAAAATGTCAATATTTATTGTATCTGCAAAGGCCTCCTTGTCGGGAAGTAGAGAGCTTTTGGAAGGCTTGATATTGTGATGATGTGCCAGCATGGCCACTATGACTTTATAATGATGTTTTCATATGAGGAACCTCGTTGGAATGATAAGCAGCTGCCGACCCCTTTTTTAGATCTTATTTTCCTCTCTCACCTCTCTCTTGATATTTACCTCTTTGTTTGTCTCTCTCTCTCTCTCTCTCTCTCTCTCTCTCTCTCTCTCTCTCTCTCTCGATCTCGCTCTCTCTCTCTCGCTCTCGCTCTCTCGCTCTCTCTCTCTCAATCCCCCCGTCTCTGCAGGTGTTGTGCATGATCACGGCTCCCGTCACTATGATCCTCACATCACAGCAGGATGCTTCCTTTGCCTTTGCCGCTCTGGCCATAGTGTTCTCTGTCTACATCACCCTGGTGGTGCTCTTCGTGCCCAAGGTACAGTATACTGTATAGAACAGGGCTGTGTCCCAAACGGCACCCTATTCCCTTTATAGTGCGTTACTTTGGACCAGGGCTCTGCTCGAAAGTAGTGCACTGCATAGGGAATAGGGTGCCATTTGGGACGTAGCCTAGGACTGAGTCATTTAGCAGCCGTGTTTTAATGTACACTTGCATCAGCACTCGAAACAAAGTCTCAATACTTTCTTCAATGTTAACATTTCCAAATTCACATATAGTATATGGTTTGTCTCTGTCTCTCTGGCTGTGTAGAGTAAAACTCTATTCTATTCTAGATGCGCAGGCTGATTACGCGTGGTGAGTGGCAGTCAGAGCAGCAGGACACGCTGAAGACCGGCTCGTCCACCAACAACAACGATGAGGAGAAGTCTCGCCAGCTGGAGAGAGAGAACCGTGAGCTGCAGAAGATCATACAGGAGGTACAGCACACACTTTATGATGCACCTTAGCTGTCAACGTAGAATCACAATACATCTAGATTGAAATATGTCTAATACGTCTATACATCTGAATTATTGGAACTAGTAATCAATCATTCAGCCAATCTTTATCATACAGGTACTACAATACACACTCACTTTGATACCTTAGATATCAAAATGCATTTATTAAAATACATCTAATACGTCTGAATTATTTGACCTGGCAAACAACCAATCAATCTTTCCAATCATTCATTTTAATTATATTTTACGAAGAGATACATTTGGTTTGATTAATACATTATAAATACATGTCTAATTCATGCTCAATTAATGTGTAATGAAGGATTCCTCTTTACCCATGAGTGTCCAGTATTAATAAGACCGCTCCCTCTTCCGTGCTCTCAGAAAGAGCAGAGGGTATCGGAACTCCGCAACCAGCTGGTTGAGAGGCAGGCCCTGCGCAACCGACGACGGCCCTCATCCGGCACCAACCAGAACCACAGCAACCCGTCCCCGCCCTCTTCCCAGCCAGACCCCAAGTCTCTCCTGCCCCCACCCGGTTACCCCAACCCCGCGTCGGACAATCACTCCTCTTTACCCCCCTCCTTCTCCAACTCCTCCAACCTGTACCAGGCAGACAGCAAGATTAGTCGCAACCACTGTCACAACAGCCAGATCCCCCTGCTCTACAAGTGAAGGGGGTGGGGTGCTAGAAGAGCCCAGAGCGCACGGAGGAACGAACACACATGGAGGCACTGTGACTTTCACTTGTTATGGAAAAAGAGCTCAAGCTACTGATATTGACAGAGTGAGTGGAGGCACATGACAACAGAGGGCTTTTCCATTCACTACAGGCTGCTGTGAGGCGAGTCACCTGGGGAAACACCAGTCTATCTCACTGTGGGAACCTGAAGCACTTGTGACTAGTAATACGAGTTATTGAATAAGAGACAAGCACAGCCCAGAGTAACCCTCAGTCTACTTGTGGAGACAAAAAATGGACAGATCTCCCTTTTTCATTCCTCTTCTTTCCTCCTTCCCTCTGTTTTTTTTCTCGTTCTGTCGCGCAGATGTATCTAGGATCTCCGGGAGGACTTTGTGTACTGTGTGTGTGTTTGCTCCTTTTTGACTCCCGTCTCTGCCTATTTGTCTTCGGTTTGTTGAAATAGCGAAGCACATGGTAATTGATTAATATTGTTATTACATAATGTATGATATGTTATGTCATGGATTCAATGTTGTGCCCTATATTTAGTTCCCAGTGGATTCAATTGACTGGATTTCATATCAAAACGCCATCGAAACTCAAAGTGTAAAGTCATCCTAACTGAAGGTGAATTACCAACATCATTGCCATATACAGTAGAGGGTTTTGGAATGGACAAACCCTCCTTTTGGGACAATAGCAAGATTTTTGTGGATGTTTTGCTGTATACCTATTCAAGTACAGCTTTGTATATTCAATCACATGTTGGCTGTTGTATCCGCTTGAATAGATGAAACCCATTTGATAAGAAAACGGTGTCATGTGATATGTAACCTAATCCGTTTTCTATGTACCATCCTTTTGAACGTTTTCAATTGGAATGAATGGATATGTTCCCGACATTTAGAATTTTCTTGGTCAATAACTGTTTTTCCTTAAAGACAATCTGAATATAAATGTAAATGTGAGTGTACATGCCTGCCACACCGTTGGTCTTATATTTGACGTTTCTTCCGAATTTCCCCTCCCCGATTTTAGCTTTGTACAACCACGTCTGTGAACGTGACGACGAAGAATATATGTATGAATAACGGTTTTGTAAAGGGTTCTGACATGCGTCTACGACAGTTAATATATACGTGCAATCCCATTCCTTAGCAATTTGTCAAAATGTATGAAGCAATGATATAACACAGCTTTGTCGGTAAGTAACGTACGAGACGTTACTTTTCCAAATAGTGTGATCTCATGTTGCACTATAGTTCCAAACAAAGTTTCAGGTCGCGATTTTGTTGCCGTTCTAATGACATACTGTTGCTCAGGGTATAGGAAAGTGAGATACACAACTTCTCCATAGGAAGTTATTGGATGAAATAGTCCATATGTATTAACTGTACATGGAGGACATTGGGTAATATTGTAATATATGTATGCCGAAGATTATTTAGAGAAATATACTCTTGCACATGTATGAATATACACTGAGTGTACAACACATTAGGAACACCTTCCTAATATTGAGTTGCAGCCCCTTTCTTTTTACCCTCAGAACAGCCTCAATTGGCCGGGAAATGGCCGTACAAGGTGTGGAAAGCGTTCCACAGGGATGCTGGCCCATGTTGACTCCAATGCTTCTCACAGTTGTGTCAAGTTGGCTGGATGTCCTTTGAGCGGCGGACAATTCTTTATTACACACGGGGAAACTGTGGTGAAAAATCCAGAGCGTTGCAGTTCTTGACACACTCAAACCGGTGCGCCTGGCACCTACTACCATACCACGTTCAAAGGTTCTTCAGTCTTTTGCCATGCCCGTTCACCCTCTCTGACTGGCTCACATACACAGTCCATGTCTCAGTTGTCTCAAGGCTTAAAAATCCTTCTTTAACCTTTCTCCCCCCCTTCATCAACACTGATTGAAGTGGATTTAACAGGTGACATCAATAAGGGATCATATATCTGTCACCTGGATTCACCTGGTCAGTCTATGTCATGGAAAGAGCAGGTGTTCCTAATGTTTTGCACATGCAGTGTATATAACTGGATTTGAAGATATTTGTATACACTATATTTACAATTTTAAATGTTGATACAATATCAGATTATATGCATTCAAATATATGGATAATCATAGTTAAATAAACCCATTGTTTTTCACTGAATGTATGTGTATCGTGTTGTGTCAATTGGACTAATAAGGAACAGAATTTAATTTAAACACCCTCATCAACCCTGAAATGCGACAAAACACTTCATTATAGGTTGAATAGGCATTTTATGACAGACAATATGTGGTATCATAACCATGTCCAAAGGGACAAGCATGTCACACACACAGCTGTTTTAACCACTAGATGTCACCATCAGTTAATGACACCCAAGGGATTCTGTTGTTTATTCAATTTAGAATCTACATTCATATTGAACGATAGCCCTCCCAGGATCAACAGTCATTTCAGTCCCGTACAATCTGCTTTCACTTCATAATTGATTGACCTTTTAACCAATGGGTATTGGTGTCATTTCTTATCAGAAGGCAATATGAACTCAAAGATTGAGATCGTAATATGAGCTGAAAGTGAAAGGCAGACATACATGTTACACAACAGCCATCTGCAAAGGGTCATGGTAAATGACAACCTCATCTTTGAACAACATTTTTTTTTAACCTTTATTTAACTAGGCAAAGTCAGTCAAGAACAAATTCTTATTTACAATAACGGCCTACCCCGGGCCAAACCCAGACGACGCTGGGCCACCTGTGCGCCGCCCTATGGGACTCCCAATCACAGCCGGATGTGATACAGCCTGAGGATGTTTGTGGGACAAACACATTTTCTCATGCACAACTAGTATTTCAGCTCAGATGTTCACAGCCCGCCACCCATCCACCTGGCTGAAAACCTACGATGCTTTCGAGGAGGAGGAGGAGGAGGAGGAGGAGGAAGCTCAGTGGGGGGAATCCCCAGACATGGCTTAAGGCATATGTGTGCCCTCTCACTTGAGACAGCGGGAAATAAAGAAGGGAATTTCCCTTGTTTTGGTCTGACATCATTGGGGATGCACTTTGTATTACAATTTCTGGTGCAAGCTGCTCAAGAACAGATGTAGGGCTTTAATTCTATCTGTATCGCTGAAGTTGAGCGTTACCGAGTGATTGAAATTTAAAGGCAATGTTCCCGCGTTAGTGGAGACTGCATTCACGGTGAACGCTGCACATGTCGGCTCAATCTGAAATGATCTTTACATTTCTATCGCGGAGTCTGTAACGCTTAAACTTTACAGAATGAATAGAGCCCTTAGTATTAATGTACTGCTAAAGTCAAAACCTATTTACTCTCAACCACATAAGACCGTTGGATATGTCCAGACCCGCCCGGCCCCGCCCCACTCCAAACTGCGTAATTAAATACAATCAAACTTTGAGTCTCCTAAAGTTGAGAACATTTGGAATTTATTACAGTTGATTCAAGCACTCTGAATAGGTGACAAATAAAATACACACAATCACATTTAAATAGACATAGTACATCAATACATTAAATTAAATAACTTAATATTGTAGCAATGTATTCTGATAGGCCTAGTATAGGCTACTGCTAGATGTGAATCAAAATAACTCAAAATAAATAACTTGATACAGTACTCCACAGTAGCCTACTGTATTTTCATATAAATAGTAAATATCATTTTTTTAAGTTAATATGTATTTTCATATAAATAGTAAATATCATTTTTTAAAGTTAATATGTATTTTCATATAAATAGTAAATATCATTTTTTTTAAGTTAATATGTATTTTCATATAAATAGTAAATATCATTTTTTTAAAGTTAATATGTATTTTCATATAAATAGTAAATATCATTTTTTTAAAAAGTTAATATGTATTTTCATATAAATAGTATTTAAAAAAGTAAGTAAGTAAGTTAATATAAAAAACCCAAAGTCATAATATTGTTTGGTGCAAAATCTACAATACAGAGAACGGACAATCATCATGTATGGACCAACAATAATCATTTCTTAAACTTTTTCAGTTCACAAAATAACCATTAAGATTAGACCTATCTCCTTTGAGATTGCTCAGTTACCATAAAATTGCAACACTAAAATAAGAGTTTTAACGTAAAACTTTTATAACAAATATTCACCTCTGGCCTGCCTCTCTCTCATCATAGTGCAAACACACCAAAGAAGTTCTTGCCCTGCTCTGGCTCCACGTCGGTCAGTCGATTGGTCTCAGTCCACAGTTTGTCCCCTTCATTCAGCTGAAACACCGCACTAAGGTAAACTGCATTATACCAGCCTTCGCCAATACTGGACTCAGCATTACCGTAGTTTTGTTGACAAACTGACCTTACCCCGCTAAGTAGATTACCCTTAACCCCGATGGAGTCCGAATAGCGCCAAATAACGTGACTCAGAGGAGTGGTACGCTCGCCCGGGCCGTTGCACTTGACCCTAAACGAAGCCTGGCTGTAAACGAAGAAGAGCCCAGTGTGTGGGATGACGATTTGGTTCCCTTGTAGCTTGAACCCGCCCTGGGAAAAGGCCTGGCCGTCATCCTTTCTCCACTGCACTGTGTCAGTGGTAAGATTAGGATTGTATTCACCTGGCATTAGAGGGAAGAAAGGTCCATTGTTACAACTTTGAGGCCCCAGGGTCCAGCTGGTAGCTATTTGTTCTTACAAAGCTCTTGTCAATTTACTCTGGAGGCAACAAGAGGCAAGCTAATGATTAACCAACTTCCTTGCTTCCTTGTGTTGTGCTTTCATTTTTGTCATTGGAAATGTTTGAAAAAAATCCCAGGGCTTCCCCAATATAAATACTTACTAACCCACTAGACACTGTTTTAAACCTTAAACCTTATTTTTGAATGGGGATGTTTAAAAATAATCCCCTAGCTTCTACAATGGAAAGACACTAAGACATACTAGCCCACTAGACATGTTTTAACCTTCAACAGACACAGTCCAGGCTGGCTGCAAAAGGTTATAGGTCACTCACCCTCTAAATGGATGGCTGCTTTTGCATTGCCGGCAATCTGCTTCAATGCATTGTGGGTATCTGAGGGAGAGAAAAATATTAGTCCCGAATAACACCAGCAAAAGCCATGACGTTACCTACAACTGTAACCTTTAATTAAAGCAATTACAGTGAGAAGAAATTCAATGAAAAGGGGGCATCTGTCAAACAAATAATCACCTTTTGCACCAATGAATATCTCCAGCTGAGGCTCCATTCCGTCCTGCATCTGTGAGAGAAACCAAGAGGATGTTAGTTGATTGTACGGTTCTCCATTTCAGAAATGTGGTAAATGTTGGCCCCATTGGAGTTCCTTACCGTTGCCAGTCTTCCATGCTGACACCAGGCAAAGAGCAGGGCTGCTGCCGCACATAAAGCTGCTATTAAGAGAACGCCACACAGCCTCCATAGCCAACCTCTGGAGGCCTTTCTCTCAGCGACAGCTGTCACTGTTGTCTTGTACACAGGGCCACTGTCCACAAGGCTATTTTCAAGGCCCCTCTCCATGTCTTCAGGTGTCATCGCATACCCCTCCATACTTCTGTTGAATCGGGTTCAAACTCTTGACTCTTGGTGGCAGTGGAAATGTCTAGCAACTGAATAATTGCTTTGAATATCTCCTAAATATCTTTTTTTGTTTTTACAGAGTTGTAGCTTGATAGGTGTCCTGTGTTTTGCTCGTTTGTTAGAATGGACTTCTGATAGAAGCCCTGTGGTTTTTATGCTCGGCCTGCTATTGGCACAAAAGGGGAAACTCCAGTGATGTCACCCAGCGAGTGGAGACATAGCAGAGTAGCAGCAGACTGTGGAGAGATGGTTATGGTTCAAAGGAAAATAAAATCCACAGAACAGCTCTGCCAAACTGGGATTCCAATGGGTAGGTGTGGTTGCAGGATATGGTTAAGGCAAAACAGGACGTTCAACTTGAAAGTAAATTCCTTGTGCAACAGTGTAGTTTTTCTATTTGGTAACCAGAATGTACAGTAACTTCTCAGCTATATACTGAAACTGCATTTGCATAAAACAAGGAATTCTCAATAAGTCGCATGTGTATTTATTGTGTAATTACACAATGCATGTGAATACCATTAAACTCCATGGTATCTTTGCTACTTAATGTAAAGTGTAGCAAAGCCACTTTTGACTTGAACTTTAGTTAGTGATTTTTATTCAGTCTTATTCACCAGCTGTTTGTAATGCTGTTTGTCTGGTAATAGTCATACATTTAAAATAGTAAACAATTATGATATTTATTGATTACATAGAACTTGCTGCACTGAAGTTGTTAATAACTGGATGTAAAATGAATACTTCTACAGCTACACAATCACAATACATTCGAAGCTACACAAGGACAGGCTCAGGAGAAACAAAAGACTGTTGTAAATATCCCTCTTTTTTGTTTCAGAACTGGTTTCGTACATAACCCTTTCCAAACCCCCAAACAGGTTTTATGACTTCTCTTTATTGACCCAATCTGGCTTCCGTATTTCGCTGCCCTCCCTGACTGGTTGTGCGAGTTTGGAGCATAACCCGGTTTATTTGTGGGATTTCCATCACCCATACACTACCTGATCTGAGTTTTATTTGTATATTGTTTCGTCATCTAATTTCTGTTTCTGTTAGTGATAAACAACCACTGTATACCTTCAAAACATGGTTAAAACTATAATTTGGATAAAATATATGGAACAGCATCATAGCTCTGTCTATGAATTTGAGAGTGGTTATACTTAAGTTTGAATTCTCTGTTGTTTCTCACTTTCTTTTTTATTCTTTTTTTTGGTCAAGTGTATTAAGGCTTTTGTTAAATGCACTTGAAATAAACTGTGATTTGATGATTTACATTTCCCCAGTCCCAGTCCTTGGCTGTCTACCAAAACAAGTAACTGGGGTGACCAGACCGAGCCGCAGACTGCAGCTTCAATGTAGTGTATATAGGGCCAATGTATCACCGCTGGTAAAGGTAGTTTGGAATCCTGTCACATAACACTGTTTTACATGCACTGTGTCACTGTTTCCTTGTGTATTCTTACGTACAAATACAAGCACTATAGGTATGACCATCAGGGAAGCTAGGAGTATTGTCACAGTGTTTTATGTATTGTCATTCAGTCGTAATACCTGAGAACTGTTACGTTGATATAAAGGGTCGGGAGACAGGAGTACCTCGAATAAATACACACGCGCACAATGATTAACACACTGGACGAGACCCGCAATCATCTACGCAATCCACAAGGGCACGAAAGCCAAAACACACAGTACAGGTACTCACATGCACCAATGGACATTGTAACAATAACCAACCCCCCAATAGAAACCAATATATACAAATACTAATCCGTGGGAATAGGGGACAGGTGTGCATGATGAAAGTTCCAGAGGGATTCGTGACAAGAACTGAGATCTCACCTCTGATTCATCTCTCATGTTAGTGTGTAGCAATGTTTCCAAGACTATGACTACCTGCAACTACACGCCAAACGCAATATCTAGGAAAGAGCAGGGAAGCATTAGGTAATACTTCAGGGGTCATCTGAAATATAATACAGGAACCTCTCATACTGAATTCTATTGAGGAAAGAAAGAGACCTTTTGATTGTGAGGAACACAAGTATTGTGATAAAGAGAGGAAACATCTACCTGAGACTTCATATCTCGATGCCCTTCCCTCTGCCCTATTAGCAATACCTTCACCTCAAGCCTTCCACCCCTCTCTGTAGCAGGGCCGTGGTCCAACCCTTCCTCTCTCTGAAGTTTCAACATTACCCACCACTATCTCTGGCCCTCAAATACTTTGTGGTGGCAGGTAGGCTAGCAGTTAAGAGTGTTGGACCAATAAAAGAAAGGTTGTTGGTTTGAATCCCCGAGCAGACTAGGTGATACATCTGGTGATGTGCCCTTGACCATGGCACTTAATGTCAGTTGCTCTTCATGAGCATGTATGCTAAATGACTAAAATATAACAAGCCTCCCATCCCCCTTTAAGTAATGATGTAATTGGCCCTACTTTGGATTCACGTATCTGTGACTGAAAGCTGGTTCTCCTGCCAGAACAGTGTATCAGCCTAACTAGGTATTGGCTTGGGGTCACATGGTTCAAGTTTAGGTCTCATCAGGACTCATCACGTGGACCTTGATCACAGAACCAACTGGATATTTCATGTCCATCCAAGTTACCTCAGGGATTACTTCTAGGAACAGAGAAGCAGGCTTTTTCTTACTATTCGATCTGTTTATGTACTAAGATGGTAGTGATACATATCCTTAGGGATGTCAGAGGGGTGATTCATCTTCATTCAGGTTTCCTCTCCCATTGGCTGAAAGAGCATTTGATAACAAAATTGTTATCATTGTTATCAAAATTCTGAAAACATTTTTGTTGTTAAATGCAGATTGTCTCATGAGGTAAGAAGAAGGAAAATAAATTGTGGCCCACACACTCAAATATTCCAACATACTGTATACTGTCACCTTGTTGTGTACAGAAACAGTCAAAAACACTGGCTAGTAGTTAGCACAGTAAAGTAGTTATAGTGTATGATAGTGTCAGTGACTTGCAGTCAGGGTAGGCAGGGTAAGTCGTGCTACTCTGTGATAATCTGTCAGGAAGTCTATGTGTATAGGAGTCAGGCGCAGGACAGCAGATATGAGTAAATAAACATATTTTACTCAACATATAATAAATGCAATACAAAAACAGAGCCCACAATAACAGACCTTCCTACATAGAAACAATCACTCACAAACAAACATGGGGGAACAGAGGGTTAAATAATGAACAGGTAATTGGGGAATTGAAACCAGGTGTGTAAGACAAAGACAAAACAAATGGAAAATGAAAAGTGGATGGCGATGGCTAGAAGGCCAGTGACGTCGACCACCGAATGCCGCCCGAACAAGGAGAGGGACCGACTTCGGTGGAAGTCGTGACAGTATCTAATTTTTAACAAGCTGTTACGGAAAGCCAAATAACACATTAAATTATATAAAAATTGACATTCTTTATTTAAATCTAATATTTTTTCTCAATGATTCTGGTTGGTTTTCTACTCAAAATGTGCTAAAACTACATCAAAACATCAGGAAAGGCGCCAGAGTATGCATGCCTTCCTTCCCATCCATTGAAATCCATTTTCACCCCAATTTCGTGATATCCAATTGGTAGTTACAGTCTTGTCCCATTGCTGCAACTCCTGTACGGACTCGGGAGAGGCGAAGGTCGAGAGCCATGCGTCCTCCGAAACACGATCCTGCCAAGCCGCACTGCTTCTTGACACACTTCTCGCTTTAACCCGGAAGCCAGCCACACCAGCGTGTTGGAGGAAACACCTTACAACATGCAACCATAGTCAGCGTGCATGCACCTAGCCCGACACAAGGAGTCGCTAGAGCGTGATGGGACAAGGACATCCCGGTCGGCCAAACCCTCCCCTAACCAGGACGACGCTGGGCCAATTGTGCGCCGCCTCATGGGTCTCCCGGTCATGGCCGGCTGCGACACAGGCTGGAATCGAACCAGAGTCTGTAGTGACGCCCTAAGCACTGCGAAGCAGTGCCTTAGCCTTCATTTGTTGCATTGAGTGGATTTCATATTTTGCACATGCATATTGTCTAAGCATGTTGTGTGGGTAAGCCTGGGGTAAAATGTACACAACTGGATGTGTCTACATATTTTGGAGCTCGCATACGTTGAACTGAACAAATCTAGCTAGCAAGCAAAAACAACCTGACAAATGAACACCATACTCCACCTCAAACAATTTTCCAAGATGGATTTCTAAGAAAAACTTGGTCAAATTCAGAGAGGGAGACCAACATCTGCGCTCCCTGACCTTCATCAGATGAAGAGACAAAGTCTTCAGATTGGGGCAAAGAAACGATGCTGATGGCCTCTGGATATGATACCTGGCATTCAAGGAATCGTCTTTCTGCTGTTGGTCTATGGGGAGATTTTCAGCTAAACTGAGGCACTCTTTTGTGTTCTGCAGAATAAAATAATGAAAATGGGGTTCTGCTGCGCATGTATCAGGGAAACAAGGAAAGTTGTGGATGCCCAGGGACAAGATTTTGACACTTTCTATGATCGGTTTGAGGAGAAATGCACCACACTTGGCCTGACAGACACAGCAAACCGGAGCAGACAGCTGATGAAAGGAGAGGAATGTTTTACAACATTTTGGACAATATCAGTATTCAAATGAAAGCCAGGTTTAATCATTTGGTCATCCTTGGCCCTCATGCCAATCAAGACTGAGAGCCTTTTCAAACTCCAAAAGAATAAAGAAGACTTCTACCATATTGTCACTGAGAGGTTTACCCTGAAGGACAGACGAATGGACTTCCTTTACAAGGTAGGCTGAAATACATTTTCCTTAGCAATTTGCAGGTTAGTCTACTGTTAAATGAACATGAGAACAGACCACATCCCTTTGACGTATTTGATTTATCAAGCAATTACCTTTTGATTAGACACATTCTTCAGTTATTTCGATTGTTGATATGGACATTTCGTGAGAACCTTATTTATTATATATATGTGTAATAATATTTCACATAATATGACTATGTATATGTGTTTGTTGCACGCGCCAGGCACAGTGCATTGGAAGAATTGTAAATCCATTATGAAAGGCTATGGGGTTTGCATTGCAAACTACTCGGATGAAATGTGTCCATATATTGGTATTTTAGTGTCATCTATTGGTTGTAACCGTGGACGCTACATCGGTCTATGGACGAGCTGAGTTGAGCAGTGTGTCATTTTGTCGGATGATATGAAATATGCCGCCATCAGAGGCTATCACTTGTGTGTCTTGGTTACATTTGGTATTCACATTTGTCAATTTAGCCTATGTCCCTCTGGTTGTTGGAGCCATCTGTTGTTTAGTGGACTTGGCCTTCATCAAGGTTTATTTGTGAGTTAATCTGGCTTTGATAATAGCCAGTGCCTACCCAGCCACTGACCTCACCGCACATCACTATCCTGTGTCTCATGGCCCTCACATGACTGAAGGACAGGCTCATCATCTGTATTTGTCATGTGGTTCATTCATATGATCTGTTTGTAGATAAATTAATTTCAACTACTCGGAATGTAACTGTAATTTAGGATGAACTGAAAAGCAGGAAGTAGGTCCTGAAAACAGGAGTCGAAAGAAAAAATGCTCAGGAAGGAAACCACAACAGTAAGGAAGTGATAATCAACTATAGCTTAAATTCTCACGAAAGAAGGAGCAAATATCCCTGTATTGCAGATCAGCAAGGACATCACTTTGTTTCACCACCAAACCTGATTGAAATGATTACATCAATCAGGAGAGATGGAGGTAGATTCAGTTCATTTCAGACGATGGTGAGTATGGTCCCGTGCTTTAGGACATGAAAGGAGAGCTTCCCTAAAAGATTTAGATGCACTATTGTAAAGTGGCTGTTCCACTGGATGTCATAAGGTGAATGCACCAATTTGTAAGTCGCTCTGGATAAGAGCGTCTGCTAAATGACTTAAATGTAAATGTATGTAAATGGTATGTTTTGATGTTGTCAGAACGTCCTGTAGAAAATGTTTTCATAAAGACCAGTACGGGACTTAAAGACCATTGTAGTGGCAGTAGTCCAGACAGAAGATGGCAAGTGCCTGGATTAGGACCCGTGCTGCTTCCTGTGTGAGGTAAAGTCATACTCTACTAATGCCGTAGAGCATGAACTTGCAGGAGCGAGTGACTGCAATGATGTTTACAGAGAACGACAGGGTGTTGTCCAAGGTCACGCCAAGGTTCTTTGCATCCTGAGCGGGGGACAGCATGAAGTTGTCAACCGTGATGGAGAGGCCCTGTAGCGGCCAGGCCTTCCCCAGGAGGAAGAGCAACTCCGTCTTGATGAGGTTGAGCTTGAGGTGGTGGGCTGACATCCAAGCTGAGATATCTGCCAGGCATGCAGAGATGTGTGTCGACACCTGGGTGTCAGAAGGGGAAGAAAAATAGTAGAGTATCATCTACATAGCAGCGATGGGGTAAAAGCACTGGGAAAGCCAGAAAATAATTAACATATTTACAACCGATCTTTTGTGATAATTGCGTTGTTTGCTCTGTAACCTGTTAGATTAGATACTTTGCTACTGTGATATACAGTGCATTTGGAAAGTATTCAACACCCTTGACTTTTTCCACATCTTACAACCTTATTCTAAAATGGATGATATAGTTTTTTTTACCTCATCAATCTACACACAATACCCCATAATGACAAAGCAAAAACAGGTTTTTCAAAAATGTTGCAAATGTATTACAAATAACAAACTGAAATATCACATTTACATAAGTATTCAGACCCTTTACTCAGTACTCTGGCAGAGATTACTGCCTCGAATCTTCTTGTGTATGACGCTACAAGCTTGGTTTCATCAGACCAGAGAATCTTATTTCTCGTGGTCTGAGAGTCCTTTTAGTGCCTTTTGGCAAACTCCAAACTCCATGTGCCTTTTACTGAGGAGTAGCTTCCATCTGGCCACACGAGGCCTGATTGGTGGAGTGCAGCAGAGATGGTTGTCCTCTGGATGGTTCTCTCATTTCCAAAGAGGAACTCTGGAGCTCTGTCAGAATGACCAAAGGCCCTTCTCCCCCGATTGCTCAGTTTGGCTTGTCGACCAGCTCTAGGAAGAGTTTTGGTGGTTCCAAACTTCTTCCATTTAAGAATGATGAGGACACTGTGCTCTTGGGGACCTTCAATGCTACAGAAATGTTTTGGCACCCTCCCCTGTGCCTCAACAAAATCCTGTCTCTGAGCTCTGCGGACAATTCCTTCAACCTCGTCAACTGTGGGACCTTATATAGACAGGTGTGTGCCATTCCATATCATGTCCAATCAATTGAATTTACCACAGGTGGACTCCAATCAAGTTGTAGAAACATCTCAAGGATGATCAATGGAAACAGGATGCACCTGAGGTCAATTTCGAGTCTCATAGCAAAGGATCTGAATACTTATGTAAATAAGTTCTACTTTTTATTTTTAATAAATGTGCAAAAATGTCTAAAAACCTGTTTTCGCTTTGTCATTATAGGATGTTGTGTGTAGATTGATGTGGAAAACAATGAATTTTATAGATTTTATACTAATGTGGAAAAATGGAAGGGGTCTGAATACTTTCCGAATGCACTGTATAGGCCTAAGGCCGAGACAAAAATAAGAAAAAGTGGCAGAATAAATTCAACCACACCTTTGTTTCAATCACAAAACCAGAGAACAACCTCTGTCCGGTGAAGTCCAGAAAGCATTTGACGTGGCTGTCCATGGTTCTGATTTCTGCGTGTACGTGTGTGTGTGCGCGCGTTCGTGCAAGTAGAAAAAACATGTTGACACCCTACTTGTAGAGAAACGCCAATGCCATCCTCCTCTCTTTCATGTTGACGAAACGGTCTGTCACTGTGTCATACAGTACACGCTTTCAATTCTTGTTGTCCTTGGCTACCTGGCTAAAATGTTTGCTCGCTTGTCTAACTTCCTTTCATGGGCTACATATTTTATTTAACTAGGCAATCCGTTCTTATTTACAACGATGCTGGGCCAATTGTGCGCCACCCTATGGGACTCTCAATCACAGCCGGTTGTGATACAGCCTGGAATTGAACCAGGGTCTGAGATGCAGTGCCTTAGACCAGTGTGCCACTCGGAAGCCCCATAGCTACATATTTACACAGATCTTCTCCACATCACATGGTAAGAGCGGCCTGCCAGGTATTATGCAATTCAATAGTGTGCAGAGCCTGAGTCACCCAGCCCAGACAGAGTTAGAGGAGGTTGAGCACAGTAGCGGACATGTGAATACGTGTGTACAATTGCAGATTTCTGTGGAGAGATGACTAGAGGAATAGAAGCTATGACTAATCCGACACCGACAACTTGGTGGCTTCCTGTTTTGAGTAGCTATCAATCGCTAGTTCCTGCTTGATTCTGTGTATAATAGGGGCAACTAAAGCATCACTGCATTCCCACTGGACACTGACTTCAGTTCAATGTTTAGTTTTTTATTTACATTTGGTTGAGTTGTCAACTATCCTGAATTCAACGTGAAATCAACAAAACATTTGACCATGTCATTGGATTTAGGCTAAAAGTTGGTCAAATCTTTTTTTCCAACCATGTTAATGCCCAGTGGTTAGCTTTCGGCCAATGATAACTCAGCACTGATGTGTTACATTTACATTACATTTAAGTCATTTAGCAGACGCTCTTATCCAGAGCCACTTACAAATTGGTGCATTCACCTTATGACATCGAGTGGAACAGCCACTTTACAATAGTGCATCTAAATCTTTTAAGGGGGGTGAGAAGGATTACTTTATCCTATCCTAGGTATTCCTTAAAGAGGTGGGGTTTCAGGTGTCTCCGGAAGGTGGTGATTGACTCCGCTGTCCTGGCGTCGTGAGGGAGTTTGTTCCACCATTGGGGGGCCAGAGCAGCGAACAGTTTTGACTGGGCTGAGCGGGAACTGTACTTCCTCAGTGGTAGGGAGGCGAGCAGGCCAGAGGTGGATGAACGCAGTGCCCTTGTTTGGGTGTAGGGCCTGATCAGAGCCTGGAGGTACTGAGGTGCCGTTCCCCTCACAGCTCCGTAGGCAAGCACCATGGTCTTGTAGCGGATACGAGCTTCAACTGGAAGCCAGTGGAGAGAGCGGAGGAGCGGGGTGACGTGAGAGAACTTGGGAAGGTTGAACACCAGACGGGCTGCGGCGTTCTGGATGAGTTGTAGGGGTTTAATGGCACAGGCAGGGAGCCCAGCCAACAGCGAGTTGCAGTAATCCAGACGGGAGATGACAAGTGCCTGGATTAGGACCTGCGCCGCTTCCTGTGTGAGGCAGGGTCGTACTCTGCGGATGTTGTAGAGCATGAACCTACAGGAACGGGCCACCGCCTTGATGTTAGTTGAGAACGACAGGGTGTTGTCCAGGATCACGCCAAGGTTCTTAGCGCTCTGGGAGGAGGACACAATGGAGTTGTCAACCGTGATGGCGAGATCATGGAACGGGCAGTCCTTCCCCGGGAGGAAGAGCAGCTCCATCTTGCCGAGGTTCAGCTTGAGGTGGTGATCCGTCATCCACACTGATATGTCTGCCAGACATGCAGAGATGCGATTCGCCACCTGGTCATCAGAAGGGGGAAAGGAGAAGATTAATTGTGTGTCGTCTGCATAGCAATGATAGGAGAGACCATGTGAGGTTATGACAGAGCCAAGTGACTTGGTGTATAGCGAGAATAGGAGAGGGCCTAGAACAGAGCCCTGGGGGACACCAGTGGTGAGAGCGCGTGGTGAGGAGACAGATTCTCGCCACGCCACCTGGTAGGAGCGACCTGTCAGGTAGGACGCAGTCCAAGCGTGGGCCGCGCTGGAGATGCCCAACTCGGAGAGGGTGGAGAGGAGGATCTGATGGTTCACAGTATCGAAGGCAGCCGATAGGTCTAGAAGGATGAGAGCAGAGGAGAGAGAGTTAGCTTTAGCAGTGCGGAGCGCCTCCGTGATACAGAGAAGAGCAGTATCAGTTGAATGACTAGTCTTGAAACCTGACTGATTTGGATCAAGAAGGTCATTCTGAGAGAGATAGCGGGAGAGCTGGCCAAGGACGGCACGTTCAAGAGTTTTGGAGAGAAAAGAAAGAAGGGATACTGGTCTGTAGTTGTTGACATCGGAGGGATCGAGTGTAGGTTTTTTCAGAAGGGGTGCAACTCTCGCTCTCTTGAAGACGGAAGGGACGTAGCCAGCGGTCAGGGATGAGTTGATGAGCGAGGTGAGGTAAGGGAGAAGGTCTCCGGAAATGGTCTGGAGAAGAGAGGAGGGGATAGGGTCGAGCGGGCAGGTTGTTGGGCGGCCGGCCGTCACAAGACGCGAGATTTCATCTGGAGAGAGAGGGAGAAAGAGGTCAGAGCAGAGGGTAGGGCAGTGTGAGCAGAACCAGCGGTGTCGTTTGACTTAGCAAACGAGGATCGGATGTCGTCGACCTTCTTTTCAAAATGGTTGACGAAGTCATCTGCAGAGAGGGAGGAGGGGGAGGGGATTCAGGAAGGAGGAGAAGGTGGCAAAGAGCTTCCTAGGGTTAGAGGCAGATGCTTGGAATTTAGAGTGGTAGAAAGTGGCTTTAGCAGCAGAGACAGAGGAGGAAAATGTAGAGAGGAGGGAGTGAAAGGATGCCAGGTCCGCAGGGAGGCGAGTTTTCCTCCATTTCCGCTCGGCTGCCCGGAGCCCTGTTCTGTGAGCTCGCAATGAGTCGTCGAGCCACGGAGCGGGAGGGGAGGACCGAGCCGGCCTGGAGGATAGGGGACATAGAGAGTCAAAGGATGCAGAAAGGGAGGAGAGGAGGGTTGAGGAGGCAGAATCAGGAGATGGGTTGGAGAAGGTTTGAGCAGAGGGAAGAGATGATAGGATGGAAGAGGAGAGAGTAGCGGGGGAGAGAGAGCGAAGGTTGGGACGGCGCGATACCATCCGAGTAGGGGCAGTGTGGGAAGTGTTGGATGAGAGCGAGAGGGAAAAGGATACAAGGTAGTGGTCGGAGACTTGGAGGGGAGTTGCAATGAGGTTAGTGGAAGAACAGCATCTAGTAAAGATGAGGTCGAGCGTATTGCCTGCCTTGTGAGTAGGGGGGAAGGTGAGAGGGTGAGGTCAAAAGAGGAGAGGAGTGGAAAGAAGGAGGCAGAGAGGAATGAGTCAAAGGTAGACGTGGGGAGGTTAAAGTCGCCCAGAACTGTGAGAGGTGAGCCGTCCTCAGGAAAGGAGCTTATCAAGGCATCAAGCTCATTGATGAACTCGCCGAGGGAACCTGGAGGGCGATAAATGATAAGGATGTTAAGCTTGAAAGGGCTGGTAACTGTGACAGCGTGGAATTCAAAGGAGGCGATAGACAGATGGGTAAGGGGAGAAAGAGACAATGACCACTTGGGAGAGATGAGGATCCCGGTGCCACCACCCCGCTGACCAGAAGCTCTCGGGGTGTGCGAGAACACGTGGGCGGACGAAGAGAGAGCAGTAGGAGTGGCAGTGTTATCTGTGGTGATCCATGTTTCCGTCAGTGCCAAGAAGTCGAGGGACTGGAGGGAGGCATAGGCTGAGATGAACTCTGCCTTGTTGGCCGCAGATCGGCAGTTCCAGAGGCTACCGGAGACCTGGAACTCCACGTGGGTCGTGCGCGCTGGGACCACCAGATTAGGGTGGCCGCGGCCACGCGGTGTGGAGCGTTTGTATGGTCTGTGCAGAGAGGAGAGAACAGGGATAGACAGACACATAGTTGACAGGCTACAGAAGAGGCTACGCTAATGCAAGGAGATTGGAATGACAAGTGGACTACACGTCTCGAATGTTCAGAAAGTTAAGCTTACGTAGCAAGAATCTTATTGGCTAAAATGATTAAAATGATTAAAATGATACAGTACTGCTGAAGTAGGCTAGCTGGCAGTGGCTGCGTTGTTGACTTTGTAGGCTAGCTGGCAGTGGCTGCGTTGTTGACACTACACTAATCAAGTCGTTCCGTTGAGTGTAATAGTTTCTACAGTGCTGCTATTCGGGGGCTAGCTGGCTAGCTAGCAGTGTTGATTACGTTACGTTGCGTTAAAATAACGACAATAGCTGGCTAGCTAACCTAGAAAATCGCTCTAGACTACACAATTATCTTTGATACAAAGACGGCTATGTAGCTAGCTATGTAGCTAGCTACGATCAAACAAATCAAACCGTTGTGCTGTAATGAAATGAAATGAAAATGTGATACTACCTGTGGAGCGAAGCGGAATGCGACCGGGTTGTTGAGTGCGGTAGTTCTATTCAGTAGGCGTTGGCTAGCTGTTGGCTAGCTAGCAGTGTCTCCTACGTTAAGGACGACAAATAGCTGGCTAGCTAACCTCGGTAAATTAAGATAATCGCTCTAAGACTACACACTCTAAACTACACAATTATCTTGGATACGAAGACAGCAAAGACAACTATGTAGCTAGCTAACACGACACTAATCAAGTCGTTCAGTTGAGTGTAATAGTTTCTACAGTGCTGCTATTCGGTAGACGGTGGACGTTTGCTAGCTGGCTAGCTGCTGGGCAGATAGCAGTGTAGACTACGTTAGGACGACGAAATACGATAATTACGCAATTATCTTTGATACAAAGACGGCTATGTAGCTAGCTAAGAAGAAATTGCTAAGATTAGACAAATCAAACCGTTGTACTATAATGAAATGTAATGAAATGTAATGAAAAGTTATACTACCTGCGGACCGAAGTGAGGATGCGACCGCTCGTTGACTCCATTGAGATTGTGTGTTTCTGTTAATTCAAATTTGCTAATAGGTACAGGTGTTTTCAGACCTAGTTTGCATGTCTCTGAATAAGCTGAGTCTGTGATAGCAGCAGAATCCATCTCAAAAGTGACAAGAGAAGGACATCTGCCACTGTAGTGAGGTGGCGCCACCATGTGGTAAGTGCTACCTCCTGTGTGGCTCAGTTGGTAGAGCTTGGTACTTGCAATGCCAGGGTTGTGGGTTAGATTCCCACAGTGGAGAAGAATGGGAGTCGCTCTGGATAAGAGCGACTGCTAAATAACATAGACAATGGATGATAACAGTAAGTAGTGGCAGTGGCATACTTAAACTGTAAGTCATTTCGCTGTTTGATCTAGTAGAATTTGTGTGTTTGACAACAGCTGATAATCCGATAAATTGATGCGCTGTAGCAAAATGGATAAACAGTGGGAATCAACGCAAATCGCACATTAGATGACACATTCGGAATGCTATTTTAGAAATTTCAGATACTATAAAACCTTTTTTTTGTGCATACTATTTAGTACGCTAGTATGGGTATTCAGACACGACCACTGTCTCCATATCAAATGTATTTAGCGTCTATAATAGCTAGCATCGACTAATTCACATCATAATAGATACCATTAATATCACAAGAAATCACACACATACACACACAAATACATAGTTTGAAGATGTATTCTGTTACCTCATTATATAATCAAATCTGTTCAGCGAAACAAACAATGCATATGCTAAACAGTTACAGTTTTCACAAAATAAATTCAGTTTAGTAACTAACGCACACTTTAAAAAAACAAACAATGTTTTAACAGCTTCTTTGGTTCAATCTTGAACTAAGTCTCAATAACAATGTCTGTTGGCTCAATATGGGGGGAGCTGATAAGCACCCCAATAGGTATTCTCTCCCCCATACCTAAAAGTATTATTCTTGGATGTTATCTCAAGGCTGAGACTGTTACCTTGTTGGAGCTTAACCATCCTGGACATGAATACAGTGCCCTCTTTCTCTCCGTGATACACGGCTTCACTCAGTCTCCTTTGCTGGGTCTTATGTCGAATGCCATTTTTGAACAGAGTCACCTTCCTCTTCTCCTCTCCCCCGGTGTGCCTAGTGAAGGTGACCTGGACATAGAAGTAGTAGAAGCCTTCAGATCTGATGTAGACAGAGTTGTCGCGGAGGACGAGGGAGCAAGAGCCACAGACGGGGGCATCATGGTCATTTTCCCAAGATAATGTTCCTTCTCATGAGACAGAAGGAAAGAAAAGAGAATAAATTAAAATATTAAAATGCTTTACATCATATAAATGGGTTAATATGTACTACATGACCAAAAGTATGTGGACACCTGCTTGTCGAACATCTCATTCCAAAATCATGGGCATTAATATTGAGTTGGTCTCCCCTTTGCTGCTATAACAGCCTCCACTCGTGTGGGAAGGCTTTCCACTAGATGTTGAAACATTGCTGCGGGGACTTGCTTCCATTCAGCCGCAAAAGCATTAGTGAGGTTGGGCACTGATGTTGGGCAATTAGGCCTGGCTCGCAGTTGGCGTTTCAATTCATCCCAAAGGTGTTCAATGGGGTTGAGGTCAGGGCTCTGTGCAGGCCAGTCAAGTTCTTACACACCGATGACAAACCATTTCTGTATGGACCTCGCTTTGTGTATGTGGGCATTGTCATACTGAAACAGGCAGTTTGGAACTCGGAAGTGAGTGTTGCAACCAAGGACAGACTATTTTTTACACGCTACGCGCTTCAGCACTCAGTGGTCCCGTTCAGTCAGCTTGTGAGTCCTACCACTTCGTGGCTGAACCGTTGTTGCTCCTAGATATTTCCACTTCACAATAACAGCACTTACAGTTGACCTGGGGCAGCTCTAGCAGGGCAGAAATGTTGTGAACTGACTTGTTGGAAAGGTGGCATCCTATGACGGTCCCACGTTGAAAGACACTGAGCTCTTCAGTAAGGCCATTCTACTGTCAATGTTTGTCTATGGGGATTGCATGTCTGTGTGCTCAATTTTATACACTTGCCAGCAACGGTGTGGCTGAAATAGCTCGAATACATTCCTTTTAAGGGGTGTACACATACGTTTGTATATATAGTGTATGTTTGTGCATATATTTGAACAGACAGGTGGCAGAATATTGAATAACTACACTTTCAACTACACTTTCAATACCCCTTTAAAACTCTCAGCACATGATGAGTGAAAAATTGGTGGAACTAAATCTATACCTCATTCTGAGCACACCCTAATTGTACAGCTACCATTTTAACCTTACACTAATACACCTACCCTCACAATAGCTTAATGTTTAATGAATAGATTGACTATTTGCATAATGTTTTCAATACATAAATATAATTTTCTGATTAATAAAGAGGCATAACATCTTGTTGATAAGAGACATACAATTACATTGGACTGTGTAGTAATATGTTCTGCTTATGGTGAGTAAGCATGTTAGTAAGCATGTTAAACTGTATATCTTGGCCATCCCACCCCTACGTGAGGGCAGCTCCCGCTCAGCCCAGTCTAAGCTCTTCTCTGTCCTGGCACCCCAATTGTGGAACCAGCTCTCCCTTGAAGCTAAGTCAGGAGAGTATCTGCCCATCTTCCCGAAAACATCTGAAATCCTACCTCTTCAAACAGTATCTTAAGTAATCCTCCTCCAAACAGACAAATAATGGCGCTGTACAACAGTGATGTGCAGAACGGCATCTCGGGAACGCACAACTCGTCGATCCTTGTCACAGACGGGCTATTGCAGCAAATGACAGCACCGGGTTCCACTCCTATCAGCTAAAAACAAGAAGAAGTTTTTCCAGTGGGCACGCGATCACAATTGAAGAGTGGAAAAACATTGCCTGGTACGTGACTACGAGTTCAGTTTACTTGAGTGGCCTGTGCAGTCCCCAGACCTCAACCCAATAGAGCATCTTTGGGATGAGATGGAACGGGCTGTTTACAGCATGAATGTACCACCGTCCAATCTGCAGCAACTGCGTGATACCATCGCGTCAGCATGGACCAATATCCCTGTGTAACATTTCCGACACCTTGTAGAATGCCCCGAAGAATTCAGGCTGTTCTGGAGGCAAAGGGGGGTCCAAACCGGTACTACATGGTGTACCTAATAAACTGACCGGTGAGTGTATTTTACAGACACACTCTCCAGTGTATTATATAAATATTAGGTGTATCACAACCTAGGTGTCAAATGTGTTAGATCAGTTGTACAACCTGAGTGTGTACAGGGCCCTAGTATTGTTTCTTGGAACTGACAAGTTCAGACAGACTGCAGAAGCTCCAATGTTAACGCATGCATTCCATGAACTTAGGATGTAAAAAGGAAACTGCAACAAGCATGGAATGTTAGGCCCAAAAGTCCATACCTAGAAACTAGGAATGAAAGTGTTTAGCTTACCCATGGTCAGCTGGATATAGGAGGGACGGGGAGCTGGAAAGCAAAAAAAGCCCATTCATTTTCCTGTTTTGATCTATCTTGTAAAGTTTACGTGTTACTCTCTGCTTGTGCAATCTTACAAGGCCATCTTTCTCCAGAAAATGCACAATTGACCTGAATTCTACTGCACACAATGTATTGTTTAAACATTAGACATTCATTGATAATCAGAAATGGAAATAGCAATGCTTTACTTACCCTTTGATGAAGTCAATTGAGCCAGAAAACTGCCGTCTGCAAAAGAAAAATAATATTTCAAGTCATTGTCATATATATATAAAAGAATATAAAAAATCCCAGCCCCCGTCCCTGCAAGAGGCCTTTTGGTAGGCCGTCATTGTAAATAAGAATTTGTTCTTAACTGACTTGCCTGTTTAAATAATAATAATAATAATAATAATAATAATACTGTTGTAGAATGACTAATATGAGATAGGAATTATATTACAGTGCCTTGGTCAATATAATGACATACAGAACAGAAAAAACTATTAATGTCAGTATGTGTAACCCAGTACAACTTACTTGGAGGGTGCTGGTTTTCCTCCTTTGATTCAGGTAAATTACTCTTGGAGAGAGAAATTACATAGTGACATCTTGAGATCATCATCAGTCTACCCGTATGTATCATCATCATCATATCTGAGTCTAGCTTTCACTGATGATAATTGGACATACCTTGTCAGGTGAGTTTATTTGCACTGTTGTGAGAACTGCGACCATAATCCCCATTGCGACTGTGAGAAACCCGCACCACACATGGAGCAGCAGATATCTGGAGGTGTGCTGTTGACTCTTCATCCTCTGAAAAACACACACGTACCACAAACCACTGAGACCCGTCCCAATTCACTCCCTTCCACTTCCCATCGGCCCTAATCCTTATCTAATCCTACATTTGCAGATCTGAAGGGTCTAGAATAGATATCAGCAGGCAAGTTGTAGATCTTCCACCATAGGCTACTGTTTGAGTCTGAGCACCTCAACATTAGTCAATAGGCTGCCTTCTGAATAACATTTAGTTTAGATTATACCCCACTGACCATCTAAATGCCATGCTTAAAGAATGTGATCATAAGAAGGAGATTATCTTCATGGGCGATTTCAATGTAAACTGGGAAAACAAAACTTGCTGGAAAAAACTCAGAGATCACAGATTATTTCAACCTGACTCAAATAATACAAGGTCATACCAGAGTAACACACTCATCCCAGACTCAAATTGATCTGGTGTTTACTAACAGACCTGATCAAATAATTAAGTCCAGTAACTTACCAACTGGCATATCTGACTACAATGTTACATTGGTGGTTAGAAAGATCACAAAAAAAGAGATGTCAGGATTTGGCCAGAGTTGTTCCGGTTTTTGGTCACTAGATGCCCCCATTGTGCCTTTTGACCTTTTGTTTTCCCTTGATCCCCATTATTATTTGCACCTGTGCCTCGTTTCCCCTGATTGTATTTAAACCCTTTGTTTTCCTCAGTCCTTTGCTCTGTGTTTGTATGTTAGCACCCAGCCCTAGTACTCTGTGAACTCTTGTTGATCCCGGTGGACTCTCTTGTGGAATTCTGTTTTTTTGTTCTTGTTTGTTTGTTTTTGAGTATCTTTTTGAGGCTTTTTGTGCTATACTTTCCACCTTGTGGATTTACCTTTTTGTCTTGGAGGATTACCTTTGTTCTTGTGGAATTCCTTTTGAGGTTGTGGAGTTACATGTTTTCCTGAAGAACTTCACTTTTTACTTCATTAAATACACCGTCTCAAGTACTGCTGTGTCTGCCTCATCTTCTGGGTTCTGCCAACTATTCGTGGCTCAGTTGGTTAAGTGACTGTTTCTCACTCTGGAGACCCGGGTTCGTAACCAGGTCCTGACAAGAGATTTAAGAACCATATTAATGTGTAACAGTACGATATAAAAATCCAGAAAAGTGAGCAGAGAAACTACAATGTAGCTATAAATCAAATGGACTAGTCTGATCTGTTAAGCAATGAAGACCCAGAACATTTCTGTCAGCTATTGACAACATGGATACCTCTTTTACTAGGAAATTTCAACGTAAGCCAAGACGGAAAATCTTTCTACCATGGCCCAACGAGGACCTCTGGAGGCAGATGAGAGAGCGGGATTTTTCCTTGAAAAAAGCACTGAAGTCTGGTAAGAATGATGGCAGATGTATATTTGCATCACTGAGAAATAAGGTAATTAAGAATATAAAAAAGCAGTGTTCTTTCTTAGAGCGATCAATGAAGCAAAAGAAAATGTCAAAGTGATTTGGGAGAATCTCAACAAACTAACAGGGAGAGGAGCTGAAAAGTATAAAAAAAACATCCCTAATTAAAGGTTAATGAGATTCTAATTCAAGACTCTAACTTCATATCAACCACCTTTTAACAATGTTTTTGTTGACTCTCTCAGGGAACTGGCTCAAAGATTTTCAACCAAGACCACAGTTCTCACTCCCATAGATAATAATAAACCAATATTCAGAATTCCTGAAATCTCAGCATCAGCAGTGGACAGTATTATTAGCTTCTTCAGGAGCTCTAGAACCAAATATGTATTTGGTCTAGACATTGTATTCCTGAAGAGACAAATATTCTCTGATTGCCCCTATTGTACATCTAGTGAATCTGTCCATCAAATATGGGCTCTTCCCCAATGTTTAGGAGTCTGCTGCAGTGATAACTATTTTAAAATCAGGTGACCCAACACTGGTGGAAAATTACTGACCTATAAGCATCCTTCCAGTGCTAACAAAGGTAGCTGAAAGATGGGTGGCTGATCATCTGACTGATCACCTCATTCAGGGGAACTCCTTACATCAAATGCAATTTGGATTCAGAACTAACCATTCCACCGAAACAGACAATTGCTATTTTCTGGAGTGCATTAAACTAAACTGGACATAGGTGGTGATGGAGGCAAGAATTATCGACAAGACTGTTGTATGTACTTCTCTAAGAAATCCATTGATTCTTCCCAACGAGCTGTTCTTGTTAATGGTGGAGAATCTGAAAGCTGTGTCTATCTTCAGGTATCTTGGTGTCATTTTGGACTCCAACTTGACATTTAATAAGAAACGTGAAGAAGGTGGTTAACACTTAACTTTGGATTATCCAACTTGAGGTTTAAAAGACATTTCCTTCCTCTGGAGAACGCCAAACTATATAGGCATGCTGTGATGTTCTCATATCTGAGATATAGCCTCACATGCTGGTCACAAACAGGAGCTACTATTCTGAAACCAATTGAATCACTCTACAAACACTTAAGATTCTTGATAACAAACCAAACAGTTACCACCACTGTCATATCACTTACAAACATAATTTATTTACCAACATTTTCTGCAGTTGCAGATCAGACCTGCACAACGGTCAGGAGGAATTGTGGACCATTCCTC
This sequence comes from Oncorhynchus keta, assembly GCF_023373465.1. Classification (NCBI taxonomy): domain Eukaryota; kingdom Metazoa; phylum Chordata; class Actinopteri; order Salmoniformes; family Salmonidae; genus Oncorhynchus; species Oncorhynchus keta. The sequence goes on from NC_068454.1 coordinate 60,230,638, forward strand.
TTTACAAAACTGTTTCAGTTCAACAATATTCTTGGGATGTCTGGTGTGAACTGCTCTCTTGAGGTCATGCCATAGCATCTCAATTGGTTTGAGGTCAGGACTGACTAGGCCACTCTAGAAGGTGTATTTTCTGCTGTTCAAGCCATTTTGTTGTTGATTTACATCTGTCTAATGGGTTGTTGTCCTGTTAAATCATCTAACTTCTGTTGAGCTTCAATTGGTGGACAGATAGCCTTATAAACTTGGGAATTAATTTTTCTGTCAATGATAGCAAGCTGTCCAGGCCCTGAGGCAGCAAAGCAGCCCCAAACCATGATGCTGCCTCCACCATGGTTTACAAATGGGATGAGGTTTGATGTTGGTGTGCTGTGCTGTGCCTTTTCATTCTCCACACATAGTGTTGTGCGTTCCTTCCAAACAACACAACTTTAGTTTCATCTGTCCACAGAATATTTTGCCAGTAGTGCTGTGGAACATCCAGGTGCTCTATTGCGAACTTCAGACGTGCCGCAATGTTTATTTTTTGACAGCAGTGGCTTCTTCCATGTTGTCCTCCCACGAACACCATTCTTGTTTAGTGTTTTATGTATTGTAGACTTGTCAGCAACAATGTTAGCATCTTCCAATAATTTCTGCAAATCTTTAGCTGACACTCTAGGATTCTTCTTAACCTCATTGAGCATTCTGCCTTGTGCTCTTGCGGTCATCTTTGCAGGACGGCCACTCCTAGGGAGAGTAGCAACAGTGCTGAACTTTCTCCAATTATAGACAATTTGTCTTACCGTGTCTTACAAATCATAATCTTAGGTCTTCTGAGATCTCTTTTGTTTGAGGCATGGTTCACATCAGGCAATGCTTCTTGTGAATAGCAAAAATGTTTTTTATAGGGCAAGGCAGCTCTAACCAACATCTCCAATCTCGTCTCATTGATTGGACTGCAGGTTAGCTGACTCCTGAATCCAATGAGCTTTTGGAGAAGTCATTAGCCTGGGGGTTCACATACTTTTTCCAACCTACACTGTGAATGTTTAAATTATGCATTCAATATAGACAAGAAACATACAATAATGTGTGTGTTATTAGTTAAAACACACTGTGTTTGTCTATTGTTGTGACTTAGATGAAGATCAGATCAAATTTTATTTAAGATTTATGCAGAAATCCAGGTAATTCCAAAGGGTTCACATAGTTTTTCTTGTAGATGCAAGCCTAGAGCTGCCGCTTTCAAAGAGCGAGAGCTGCCGCTTTCAAGGAGCGGGACTCTAAACCGGAAGCTTATTAGAAATCCTGCTATGCCCTCCGACGAACCATCAAACAGGCAACGCGTCAATACAGGACTAAGATCGAGTCGCACTACACCGGCTCTGACGCTCGTCTGATGTGGCAGGGCCTGCAAACCATTACAGACTACAAAGGGAAGCCCAGCCATGAGCTGCCCAGTAACACGAGCCTACCAAATGAGCTAAACTACTTCTATGCTCGCTTCGAGGCAAATAACACTGGAACATGCATGAGATCACCAGCTATACCGGAAGACTGTGTGATCCCACTCTCCGCAGCCGATGTGAGTAATACCTTTAGATAGGTCAACATTCACAAGGCCGGAGGGCCAGATGAATTACCAGGACGTGTACTGCGAGCATGCGCTGACCAACTAGCAAGTGTCTACACTGACATTTTCAACCTCTCTTTGTCCGAGTCTGTAATACCAACATGTTTTAAGCAGACCACCATAGTGCCTGTGCCCAAGAACACTAAGGTAACCTGCCTAAATGACTACCAACCCGTAGCACTCACATCTGTAGCCATGAAGTGCTTTGAAAGGCTGGTCATGACTCACATCAACACCATTATCCCAGAAACCCTAGAGCCACTCCAATTTGCATACTGCCCCAACAGATCCACAGATGATGCAATCTCTATTGTACTCCACACTGCACTTTCCCACCTGGACAAAAGGAACACCTATGTGAGAATGCTATTCATTGACTACAGCTCAGCGTTCAACAACATAGTGCCCTCAAAGCTCATCAATAAGCTAAAGACCCTGGGACTAAACACCTCCCTCTGCAACTGGATCCTGGACTTCCTGACGGGCCGCTCCCAGGTGGTAAGGGTAGGTAACAACACATCTGCCACTCTGATCCTCAACACAGGGGCCCCTCAGGGGTGTGTGCTCAGTCCCTTCCTGTACTCCCTGTTCACTCATGACTGCACGGCTAGGCACGACTCGTTCAATTTGCCGATGACAACAGTGGTAGGCCTGATCACCGACAACACCGAGACAGCCTATAGGGAGGAGGTCAGAGACCTGGCCGTGTGGTGCCAGGACAACAACCTCTCCCTCAACATTATCAAGACAAAGGAGATGATTGTAGACTACAGGAAAAAGAGGACCGAGCACGCTCCCATTCTCATCGACAGGGCTGCAGTGGAGCAGGTTGAGAGCTTCAAGTTCCTTGGTGTCCAAATCACCAACAAACTAATATGGTCCAAGTACACTATGACAGTTGTGAAGCGGGTACGACAAAACCTATTCCCCCTCAGGAGACTGAAAAGATTTGGTATGGGTCCTCAGATTCTCAAAAGGTTCAACAGCTGCACCATCGAGAGTATCCTAACTGGTTGCATCACTGCCTGGCATGGCAACTGCTCGGCCTCCGACCGCAAGGCACTACATATGGTAGTGCAAACGGGCCCAGTACATCACTGGGGCCAAGCTTCCTGCCATCCAGGACCTCTATACCAGGCGGAGGAAGGAAGGCCCTGAAAATTGTCAAAGACTCCAGACACCCTATTTTTTCCCATTCCTCCTTGCAAAACACATTTACATGGATGTTGCATTATTGTAATATTGATGTTGATTCATGTGCATTGTCCCCTATAAATAAATCAAACAAACAAACTCTGAGATTTCACCTATACAGGTTATTCCCCTCTTAAACTACAATGCTGCCCTATGTGCAGTGTGGTTTGCTACTTGTATTGGCTCAAACAATAACATCAGAGACTGTAAATGTGATACCTGAACTCACTACCAGAGAAATACAACAAAATCATTTGTAGTAAACATGCAGAGAGTGGTATGTACTGTGTGTCTGTGACAAGACATTACGGCTGTCACGCAGTGTCCTTTGGTATGTTCAGAAGGACACGAATGCAATAGTCAAGGTAATGATAATAATAATTTGGGGGGGTGCTTACATTTGTCCTGTTACACAATTGCACAAGACACAAGTAATTGTGAGGGTATGCATAGTGAGTGAGAACGTTCTGGCAATGATCAATTTGACCGCATTACCTGTCTTAAGGTATAGGACATGAGACTGGGTCCATCTTATTACAGTCTCATTATTGAAAATACCACTAAATATTCATACAACAGCCACCGTTTTTAGATCAAATATAACTGTGGAGCCATTAGACTATTACTGTGTGATGATAAATCGGACATTACTGTCATCACCAAGTGATTTTACATTGTGTCACATATTCCTCATCCAAACATCCTATAATTAAATCTAAGATTAGGAATTTCACATTATGTGTCACGTTCGTCGTGACAAGAATACATTCCTCTTTGTTAAACAAAGAATAGTTAAACAAACAAAACTATAACACTATAAACACTAGTGCTGACACAGACAACTATACATAGACAATAACCCACAAAACCAACATGGGAAATGGCAACCTAAATAGGATCCCCAATCAGAGACAACGATAAACAGCTGTCTCTGATTGGGAACCAATTCAGGCCACCATAGACCTACATTTACCTAGACATACCCAAATCCCATAGCGATACAAAAAACCCTAGACAGGACAAAAACACACATACCACCCTAATCACACCCTGACCTAACCAAAATAATAAAGAAAACTAAGATAACTAAGGTCAGGGTGTGACATTATGAAAAAGTATTGCAAATACAATGGTCCACTGTCCACAATTCTGTAGTAGCTTGATATGAATAAAATGAAACACAATGACCAGGATCTCAACTCACCTAGTGTCTCTTGTAGTGTCCTTGTACAAACAAATCTGTCTGCTGCATACCATGCTGCATTTCAGAGACATGTTCTTTAGACAGGGTTTCCCCCCTTTTTCACTTGAGTTGAGGGTTTTTTTCTTCACTGTGAATTGTGGTTGGAAAGAAAGGAGGAAGTGAAGCAAAGCATCATGGACTAAAACAACCACCTCAAAGTCTAGGTAGACTTTGGTCACATTGACCCTGGGACTGGTAAATTAGCAACGGATGATGTCATATTCTTCTATGAAAATGTATTTTAGCCTGGTCCAAGATCTGTTTATGCTTATGCCTACTCCATTGTCAAGCCAGGCATGACAAGTCCATAAGAAGATGGCAAAAGAGCAGAAACAGATTGTCACCCAGGCTATGATTTATTTGATTTCCCTTCTGCGTTTCTAACATGTTTTTTTTTGTTATGACAACAAAAAATGATTTTAAATCATCAATAAACCCAGGTATTTTATCCATTATTTTATGAAATACTGTAGATCAAGTACAGTTGTTAAGTAACTTTTTGACAGCGCCCCTTTTGATATGAACGAAACCTTTCATCCATACTGGCCCATTGTAGAAGTGTTCAGAAAGTGACTTCTTAGACCTGAATGCCAAAACATCAAAGATTGCCATATTTTTTTATACCCCACCATAATATGACACATCCATGTCCTCATCACTGGAAACGACAAATAGTTGAGATTGATATCATTTAAAAGCTTACAAACAGGGGTGTCAAACTATTCAATACTTTATTGGAATTTTGGGGGGTATAACATTTATCATTTTATAACCGTATATGTCAATTGTCTAAAAATGTGTCAACTCCGATTTTTAGCATATTCAGATGTTGTAGCTTAGACCCTATTTGACTTAATCTGAGGTTTTTGTGTTGTGCCCACCATTGGTTGAGACACAACATGCTCTTGAATACAGGGTGGGTGTCATGTTTTGGCTGATGAATTTACTGAAATGGGAATAAAATTGAAACTTTCAAATGGTACCAAAAAGATGGTCGAAAAGTCCACACACCAGAGAATGTTGACTTCGAATTAAAATCAAATCAAATTTTATTTGTCACATATGCCGAATACAACAGGTAGACCTGACAGTGAAATGTTAACTTACAAGCCCTTAACGAGCAATGCAGTTTAAAGAAAAATACAATAAATAAATAAAAGTAACAAATCACTAAAGAGCAGCAGTAAAATAACAATAGTGAGGCTATATACAGGGGGTACCGGTACAGAGTCAATGTGCGGAGGCACCGGTGAGTCATGGTAATTGAGGTAATATGTACATGTAGGTAGTTATTAAAGTGACTATGCAGCGGTGTAAAGGGGGGAGTGGGGGGGGCACTGCAAATAGATTAGATGTTGAGAAGTCTTATGGCTTGGGGATAGAAGCGGTTTAGAAACCTCTTGGACCTCGACTTGGCGCTCCGGTGCCACTTACTGTGCGGTAGCAGAGAGAACAGTCTATAACTAGGGTTGCTGGAGTCTTATTTTAATTTTAATTTAAAAAAAATGTTACCTCTTTTTCTCCCCAATTTCGTGGTATCCAATTGGTAGTTACAGTCTTGTCTCATCGCTGCAACTCCCGGACGGACTCGGGAGAGGCAAAGGTTGAGAGCTGTGCGTCCTCCGAAACACAACCCAACCAAGCAGCACTGCTTCTTGACACAATGCTCACTTAACCCGGAAGCCAGCTGCACCAATGTATTGGAGTAAACACCGTACATCTGGCGACCGTGTCAGCGTGTACTGCGCCCGGCCCGCCACAGGAGTCGCTAGTGCGCGATGGGACAAGGATATCCCTGCCGGCCAAACCCTCCCCTAACCCGAACGACGCTAGGCCAATTGTGCGCCGCCCCATGGGTCTCCCGGTCACAGCCGGCTGCGATAGAGCCTGGACTCTCTAGTGGCACAGCTTAGACCACTGCGCCACTCGGGAGGCCCAGGTTTCTGGAGTCTTTGACCATTTTTAGGGCCTTCCTCTGACACTGCCTGGTATAGAGGTCCTGGATGGCAGGAAGCTTGACCCCAGTGATGTACTGGGCCGTACGCCCTACCCTCGTTAGTGTCTTGCGGTCGGAGGCCGAGCAGTTGCCATACCAGGCAGTGATGCAACCCATTTTGTTTCTCTCGATGGTGCAGCTGTAGAAACTTTTGAGGATCTAAGGACCCATGCCAAATCTTTTCAGTCTCCTGAGGAGGAATAGGTTTTGTCATGCCCTATTTACAACTGTCTTGGTGTGCTTGGACCATGTTTGTTTGTTTGTTGGGGATGTGGACGCCAAGGAACTTGAAGCTCTCAACCTGCTCCACTACAGCCCAGTCGATGAGAATGGGGGCGTGCTCAGTCCTCCTTTTCTTGTAGTCCACAATCATCTCCTTTGTCTTGAATGGGAATATCAGTTTTTTAAATGATACTGTCAATCTTCCATAGGAAACCTATTGAAATCATAGAAATATAGATAATAGAATATATATTTAAGTTTACATTCAACAGTGGGTGGACCAGTGACCATCTTTGTGGTATTAATTAGAAGTCAAAATGTCAATTCAATTAAAATGTCAATGGTGTACCAGCTAATTTGCAGTGGTCTGAAGGGATAGTTCCATTCTATGAATTATATTTGTATGATTGAAATGACACCCACCCTGTATTAAAGAGCATGTTGTGTCTCAACTGATGGCGGGCACAACACAAAAACCTCAAACGTTTGAGTTTGAATACATAAACTCGGATTCTTTTCCCATATGTTGTAGTTTAGACCCTATTTTACATCATCTCTATTTTCCGGTGATGTAGACATGGATGTCTCATGGTATGGTATGCAAAACGGGTCAAGTGAGCACCTTTATCTCCTGAATGTTTTGGCATTGTTTAAATCAAAAGAGATGCTGTTAAAAAGTGATTGAATTCAAATGGATTTACCCTAAGAAAAATACTTTGAAGCACTACTTAAAACCTTTTACTGCAGTGGTGTAAATCAGGGTTACACAGAGTGTTCTTGGTAGTCTTAAACAAATCTACTGTGAAACCAAAGTATACACCTCACACACAATGATTATGGACTTTAAAAAAAGAAGACACCAGTACCATGTCTGATATAGTTTAAATGTATTCAATTTTGAGTTTGCATCCCAATATTACACTTTATATTCATCACAGTAGACTGAAAAATAACAAAACCGCTTGACATAGAAACATCAGATTTTCAGTGTTTAAAAAAAATAATGTTGATTACTTTAATATTTCAAAATGTTTTTTAAACTTGTACTTTTACTCCACTAACATTCCTAACGAAAATATGTACTCTGTAATCGCTCTATAATCACTCTGATATCGCTCTGTAATCGCTCTGATATCGCTCTGTAATCGCTCTGTAATCGCTCTGTAATCGTTCTGTAAGCGCTCTGATATCGCTCTGATATCGCTATGTAATCGCTCTGTAATCGCTCTGATATCGCGCTGTAATCGCTCCATCGCTTTCCTGCTCCGCATCCAAAATGTAACAAGTACTTTTGGGTGTCAGGGAAAATATATGGGAGTAGAAAGCGATTACAGAGCGATATCAGTAACAACAGAAACTGTATTTGAATTCAATACTATATTTGCATTAAAATATTGAATTTAAATGCAATATTTTAACATTTGTAATGCACAAATGTAATCATTGAACTAATAACTTGAACTTATATTTCATGATTTTAAAATGATTTGAATGAATATTGCATTCAGTTTTAAAATTCTATTACAATTAAATTCTAATTCAATATTTATATATTCTGTTTCAATGTGGTGGATATTGCATTCATTGTCTGTGTATCAAGTTTACAAACTATCATTTCAAATTTACCATAGTTTCACATATTCAACATCTCAGATGCATTTAGATTCAGTTTTCAAATTCAGTTCACTTTCACATTTGCTTGAGGCATTTTCTATTAAGGTATCTTTACTTTTACTCAAGTATGACAGTACAGGCAAAGAGAAGGTGACAGAACCACTATCATCCCTGTAGCAATGAACTATAGGCTGTTAAGGCTAAAGATGAGTACGGCACAACATTGACAGATGTGGGCGGCATGTGTTTTCCCTTACATATTTGTAGGTCATTGTCAGCGGGTTCAAAGGGCACAAAAACATGACAGGGAGTTTTCTTCATGGTTTCATACACCAGCTGGCAGCCACTGTGACTTAATCTGACTTTACATGCATACGGTATGGGAATAGCCATAGGGTATGGGAATAACCATAGGGTATGGGAATAGCCATAGGGTATGGGCATAGCCATAGGGTATGGGCATAGCCATAGGGCATGGGAATAGCCATAGAGTATGGGAATAGCCATAGGGTATGGGAATAGCCATAGGGTATGGGAATAGCCATAGGGTATGGGAATAGCCATAGGGTATGGGAATAGCCATAGGGTATGGGAATAGCCATAGGGTATGGGAATAGCCATAGGGTATGGGAATAGCCATAGGGTATGGGAATAGCCATAGGGTATGGGAATAGCCATAGGGTATGGGAATAGCCATAGGGTATGGGAATAGCCATAGGGAATGGGAATAGCCATAGGGTATGGAAAGTATGGAAATAGCCATAGGGTATGGAAAGTATGGAAATAGCCATAGGGTATGGGAATAGCCATAGGGTATGGGAATAGCCATAGGGTATGGGAATAGCCATAGGGTATGGGAATAGCCATAGGGTATGGGAATAGCCATAGGGTATGGGAATAGCCATAGGGTATGGGAATAGCCATAGGGTATGGGAATAGCCATAGGGTATGGGAATAGCCATAGGGTATGGGAATAGCCATAGGGTATGGGCATAGCCATAGGGTATGGGCATAGCCATAGGGTATGGGAATAGCCATAGGGTATGGAAATAGCTATAGGGTATGGGAATAGCCATAGGGTATGGAAATAGCCATAGGGTATGGAAATAGCCATAGGGTATGGGAATAGCCATAGGGTATGGAATAGCCATAGGGTATGGGAATAGCCATAGGGTATGGGAATAGCCATAGGGTATGGGAATAGCCATAGGGTATGGGAATAGCCATAGGGTATGGGAATAGCCATAGGGTATGGGAATAGCCATAGGGTATGGGCATAGCCATAGGGTATGGGAATAGCCATAGGGTATGGGCATAGCCATAGGGTATGGGCATAGCTATAGGGTATGGAAATAGCCATAGGGTATGGAAATGGCCATAGGGTATGGAATAGCCCATAGGGTATGGGAATAGCCCATAGGGTATGGGAATAGCCATAGGGTATGGGAATAGCCATAGGGTATGGAAAGTATGGAAATAGCCATAGGGTATGGAAATAGCCATAGGGTATGGAAATAGCCATAGGGTATGGGAGTAGCCATAGGGTATGGGAGTAGCCATAGGGTATGGAAATAGCCATAGGGTATGGGAATAGCCATAGGGTATGGGAATAGCCATAGGGTATGGGCATAGCCATAGGGTATGGGCATAGCCATAGGGTATGGGCATAGCCATAGGGTATGGGCATAGCCATAGGGTATGGGAATAGCCATAGGGTATGGGAATAGCCATAGGGTATGGGAGTAGCCATAGGGTATGGGAGTAGTCATAAGGGTATGGGAATGCAGATGAGTGAAGTTGAACAGTGTTGATTTCATAAACAGGACTGAAAGTAACTTTTAGAAAGTGGAGAGAGAGCGAAAGAGAGACAGAGTGAAAGAGAGAGAGAGAGTGTTTGCTGGTAGATTTCTATGTAACTTTCCCGTTCTTGGTTTCAAGCTCCATGGCACATCCTCAATCAACCTGCCTGTGCTTTCCTTGATACACACACAGATGGTTTAGGTGCTTACCCAACGCAGGCACAATTCTCAGACAAGGCCTTCAATCATGTTTGCCTCTTAGTCTTTTCCCCCATCTTCCTGAAATGCAGAAGTGCAGGCACTGCTGTTGTAGAAAGCAGAAACCTTCTGGCATCCATCTAATTATGTTCTGTTCAGTTTCTGTTCAGTTTTAGATGATTGGTCAGTTTCTGTTCAGTTTTAGATAATTGATCAGTTTCTGTTCAGTTTTAGATGATTGGTCAGTTTCTGTTCAGTTTTAGATAATTGATGAGTTTCTGTTCAGTTTTAGATGATTGATCAGTTTCTGTTCAGTTTTAGATAATGGTTCAGTTTCTGTTCAGTTTTAGATGATTGGTCAGTTTCTGTTCAGTTTTAGATAATTGATGAGTTTCTGTTCAGTTTTAGATGATTGATCAGTTTCTGTTCAGTTTTAGATAATGGTTCAGTTTCTGTTCAGTTTTAGATAACTTATTTCAATCTGTGCAGCATCGAAGATGTGTTTGGCTCAATATTGGTATGTACCAGTGGTCACCATTCCTGGTCAAGGAGAGCTAAAGGGTGTGCATGTTTTTGTTTCTGCTCAGCACTAACACGCCTGATTAGTGTTTTACTAGTGAATTGCTCATCAACAATCAGGTATGTTAGAGGTGGGCTGGAAGAACGATCCTTTGACAGTAATGAATTATTTTGCAGGGAAGAGTTTGACTGCCTATTTTTGGGCTTATATGGACATCGTACAGGTGAGAGAAAGGTAAGAATCTAAAGTCATTCTGACGGAGACGGGAGGTAAATTCTCACCCTGCCCTCTGTACTTTCTGCCGGTCAACAAATAGTTTCATGACAAAGTGTATCTGGGAAGTCAAGTGTCTTCATGTTGGTGCGTCGCAAGTCTTTGAAAGTACGTAAATCAGAGAGATAAATGGAGAGGGGGAGGGAGAGAGACAAGGATTTCATCATAATTCCGGGATATTTTCTGACATTCATATAAACCCCGGGCATAGTTGAAACACAGAGGTACGTGAATGGTGACGTTGTTAGCTACATGTTGACTTTGTCTAACTCAGCCATTGCGTGTCTCCTGTCACTGGTCGCAACCCCTGGTATGTCAATCATTTCTAACCAGGGCCCTTACTCATAAAGCTTCTCAGAGTATAATTGCTGATAGGATCAGGTTCCCTCTCAATGTAACCTTATTCATTATCTGAAAGGCGAAACTGATCCTAGATCAGCACTCCTGCTCTGCTTTATGAATACGGGTCCAGAGCTACAGTATAGGATTTAAAATGTTACATAAGCATAAGGACACTGTTGTTTGGCCTTTCCTTGAGGCTACAGGTAAAAACCCACATAACCTGATAATGTCAAGTACTGGACATTGTGCTTTGTCACTGATGCCAGTGCAGATGAAAGTCGGGCTATTTTACATCAATCAATGGCTTTGACATCATTTTTTTTTAGAAACTATTAACTCAAAGAATTCTCAATTTCCTCTTGTATTTGTATTTTATTTTGTATTTTTATTTTACCTTTATTTAACTAGGCAAGTCAGTTAAGAACAAATTCTTATTTACAATGACGGCCTAGGAACAGTGGGTTAATGAAGCAAATGAAGAGGAGAACTGTTGATGACCACTCTGGTTGTGAACAACTGTGTGCTCTGAGCTTCTGCTCTGTCAGCAGCATCATGGGAATTTCCCCTGCACTGCCAGTGTAACAACATGGGTGGCTCCTCCCCCATAAACTAGCCCTGGATTATTATCTTAGTATATCAATGGTATTTGGATGGAGGTCAGTGGAGGCTGCTGAGGGGAGGACTGCTCATAATAATGGCTGGAATGGAGTCAATGGAATGGTATCAACCACATGGAAACCAAGTGTTTGATACCATTCCATTGACTCCATTCCAGACATTATTATGAGCCATCCTCCACTCAGCAGCCTCCATTGATGGAGGTAGGCAAAGAGTGGAACAAAGCAGTTCAGTGAACCATGACTGAACCATGACAGTTACATGATCCCTCACAATAAGAGAAAAATTTGCCTGGAAATAGACACTTTTAGAAAACTTGATAAGAAGTCTAAGCATGGGTCACTAGTGCTATTCTAACCATTCTGAGACTTTGGAACATACTTTGTATAGCTGTTCTTTTTTCTGTTTATTTGTTTTGCTATTACACATTGGAAATGAGAGGAGAATTAGTTCCACGTTTCTGAGTTAGATCAAAGTTAGAGTGGGCAATACGCTAATATTAAACTATCAAAAGGAAACCTATTTTGATGCATAGCATGATCTTGATTGAAGAGTCCAACAAATATCAGGAAGCCTGTAATAGATTGTGAGCAAATGTAATTTAATAACCACAAAATGGAAGTAGTGATAAGAAGTGCGTAAAAATAAAGGTGAATTAATCATTTAGATTCTTACCTCAGTGCTACACCTTATTCTCCAATTTACAAAGCTCTGAAAGAAACACATAAATATATATATATACACACACACACACATACATACACACATACATACACACATACATACACACATACACACATACATACATACACACATACACACATACACACATACATACATACACACATACATACACACATACATACACACATACACACATACATACATACATACATACATACATACATACATACATACATACATACATACATACATACATACATACATACATATACAGTGCCTTGCGAAAGTATTCGGCCCCCTTGAACTTTGCGACCTTTTGCCACATTTCAGGCTTCAAACATAAAGATATAAAACTGTATTTTTTGTGAAGAATCAACAACAAGTGGGACACAATCATGAAGTGGAACATTTATTGGATATTTCAAACTTTTTAACAAATCAAAAACTGAAAAATTGGGTGTGTTGTGATTCATGATTGTGTCCCACTTGTTGTTGATTCTTCACAAAAAATACAGTTTTATATCTTTATGTTTTAAGCCTGAAATGTGGCAAAAGGTCGCAAAGTTCAAGGGGGCCAAATACTTTCGCAAGGCACTGTACATACACACACATATATACACTGCTCAAAAAAATAAAGGGAACACTAAAATAACACATCCTAGATCTGAATGAACGAAATATTCTTATTAAATACTTTTTTCTTTACATAGTTGAATGTGCTGACAACAAAATCACACAAAAATGATCAATGGAAATCAAATTTATCAACCCATGGAGGTCTGGATTTGGAGTGACACTCAAAATTAAAGTGGAAAACCACACTACAGGCTGATCCAACTTTGATGTAATGTCCTTAACACAAGTCAAAATGAGGCTCAGTAGTGTGTGTGGCCTCCACATGCCTGTATGACCTCCCTACAACGCCTGGGCATGCTCCTGATGAGGTGGCGGATGGTCTCCTGAGGGATCTCCTCCCAGACCTGGACTAAAGCATCCGCCAACTCCTGGACAGTCTGTGGTGCAACGTGGCGTTGGTGGATGGAGCGAGACATGATGTCCCAGATGTGCTCAATTGGATTCAGGTCTGGGGAACGGGCGGGCCAGTCCATAGCATCAATGCCTTCCTCTTGCAGGAACTGCTGACACACTCCAGCCACATGAGGTCTAGCATAGACTTGCATTAGGAGGAACCCAGGGCCAACCGCACCAGCATATGGTCTCACAAGGGGTCTGAGGATCTCATCTCGGTACCTAATGGCAGTCAGGCTACCTCTGGCGAGCACATGGAGGGCTGTGCGGCCCCCCAAAGAAATGCCACCCCACACCATGACTGACTCAGCGCCAAACCGGTCATGCTGGAGGATGTTGCAGGCAGCAGAACATTCTCCACGGCGTCTCCAGACTGTCACGTCTGTCACACGTGCTCAGTGTGAACCTGCTTTCATCTGTGAAGAGCACAGGGTGCCAGTGGCGAATTTGCCAATCTTGGTGTTCTCTGGCAAATGCCAAACGTCCTGCACGGTGTTGGGCTGTAAGCACAACCCCCACCTGTGGACGTCGGGCCCTCATACCACCCTCATGGAGTCTGTTTCTGACCGTTTGAGCAGACACATGCACATTTGTGGCCTGCTGGAGGTCATTTTGCAGGGCTCTGGCAGTGCTCCTCCTGCTCCTCCTTGCACAAAGGCGGAGGTAGCGGTCCTGCTGCTGGGTTGTTGCCCTCCTACGGCCTCCTCCACGTCTCCTGATGTACTGGCTTGTCTCCGGGTAGCGCCTCCATGATCAGGACACTACGCTGATGGACACAGCAAACCTTCTTGCCACAGCTCGCATTGATGTGTCATCCTGGATGAGCTGCACTACCTGAGCCACTTGTGTGGGTTGTAGACTCTGTCTCATGCTACCACTAGAGTGAAAGCACCGCCAGCATTCAAAAGTGACCAAAACATCAGCCAGGAAGCATAGGAACTGAGAAGTGGTCTGTGGTTATCACCTGCATAACCACTCCCTTATTGGGGGTGTCTTGCTAATTGCCTATAATTTCCACCTGTTGTCTATTCCATTTGCACAACAGCATGTGAAATTTATTGTCAATCAGTGTTGCTTCCTAAGTGGACAGTTTGATTTCACAGAAGTGTGATTGACTTGGAGTTACATTGTGTTGTTTAAGTGTTCCCTTTATTTTTTTGAGCAGTATATATATATATACTACCTTTCAAAAGTTTGGGGTCACTTAGAAATGTCCTTGTTTTTGAAAGAAAAGCAACTTCTGTGTCCATTAAAATAACATCTGTAATCGAACACACAAATGCTGATGCTCCAGATACTCAACTAGTCTAAAGGCCAGTTTTATTTCTTCTTCAAATCAGCACAACAGTTTTCAGCTGTGCTAACATAATTGAAAAAGGGTTTTCTAATGATCAATTTGCCTTTTAAAATGCTAAACTTGGATTAGCTAACACAACCTGCCATTGGAACACAGGAGTGATGGTTTGCTGATAATGGGCCTCAGTACGCCTATGTAGATATTCCATTAAAAAATCTGCTGTTTCCAGCTACAATAGTAATTTATAACATTACCAATGTCTACACTGTATTTCTGATCAAATTGATGTTATTTTAATGGACAAAAAATGTGCTTTTTCTATCAAAAACAAGGACATTTCTAAGTAGAACTATAGAACAAATGAACTTGGACCACCAGAGAAACAAAATATTTTCACTGGAGGTCCAGGTTCATTTGTTCTATAGTGAGGTTAGATTATGTACCAAAACCACAAACCTTTCTCTTGAGGGAGATGGACAAATCTGTCCATGTTTTTACAAGCTGTTTGGGTCTGAAACGCCGTCACCACTTTATTATCCAATAAGGCACTGTCACGAGCTGGTAAAAAGAAAATACACCATTTTCATTGAGGACCACTTACAGTGCAAACATGCAAATATTGTTTGCATCTCTCTAAGCACATTAACCCTTTGGGCATCTATACCATGTCCTTGTTATACAATTTAAAACACATAATATGTAACATGAACATTGTATACATGTAATATTTAATTAAACAGCAATGTGATGTATTAATAATAGTATGTATCTCAATTCTTAGATTTTCTCAGCTTTGCTTCAATTCCTGCTATTCCATCACAGTATGGAATCATTGATGACTCCTGGGCTGACCGTAAAGCATGAATCTGTTGAGGGTGTCGTGTGTCTCTAGTGGGTCCAAGTGACGCTCTATCTCCTGCAGCAGGATACACTGGGTGCAGTTCAGCCACTCTCCACTCCACACTAGAGTTTGCAGCTCAGGCCTGCCTGTGTCAAACCAACGGGGAATTAATTATTCAATGGGCTAACATAGTTTTGCTCAAGTTTTGTTCACACATACAGTGATCTCCAAAAGTATTGGGGCGGTGACACTTGTTGTTTTGGCTCTGTATAAAGTGCAGACTGTCAACTTTAATTCGAGGGTATTTTGATCCATATTGGGCGAACCATTTAGAAAGTACAACACATTTTGTACATAGTCCACCCATTTTGGGTGACAAAAAGTATTGGGACAAATTCACTTATCTGTAAAAAGTTAAATATTTGGTCCCACATTCAGTGCACGCAATGACTATATCAAGCCTGTGATGCCACACATTTGTTGTACGCATTTGCTGTTTGTGTTGGATGCGTTTCAGATAATTTTGTGCCAAATTTAAATGAATGGTAAATAATGTAGTGTCATTTTGGAGTCACTTTTATTGTAAATAAGAATAGAATATGTTGCATTCATGTGAATGCTACCATGATTACGGATAATGAGTGAGAAAGTTAGAGGCTTAACTATCATACCCCCCCCAAAAAAATGCTAACCTCCCCAGTTAGCATGTCTTGGGGGTATGACATTTGTGTGTCTCTAACTTTGGGACCAAATTCTAAACTTTTGGACTCCTTTAATTACACATAAGTGAATTTGTCCCAATAGCCTTGGTCCCCTTAAATGGGGGAACTATGTCCAAAAAGTGCTGTCATTTCTAAACGGTTCACCCAATATGGATCAAAATATTCTCAAACGAAAGCTGACAGTCTGCACTCACTTTAACTTCATAGTCATTGTATCATTTCAAATCCAAAGGGCTGGAGTACAGAGCCAAAACAACAACAAAAATGTGTCACTGTCCCAATACTTTTTCAATGGGTCAACATACTCATTGGCCCATTTAAAGTCTGAGTTAAGAGAACAAAACTCAAATTAAAGTTAGTGGGAGTAGTTGTAAGTTACCTTCTGATGTCAAATCATCTTTGCCAGACTGAATAGTGTAGGTCCAGTTTTTCATAATGCAATGAACACCCCTAAAATGGAAAAAAATATGTGCATTATCACACAGACAGCTTCTACTGTAATTTTGTAAACAACATTGACATTCTCCTATACTTTCAAATTATTAATCCGTGTAGAATAGGCCACAAACATTGCAACGCCATATAGGGTGTCATTAAGCCTGTTGAACTGTGTACGTCGGGGTCAAATTTGGGTCAGAAACAGACCAAGGATGTTTTCCAAATAATCTCTCTCTTCTTCCGTTTCTCAATACTGTTATAAGAAACTCCCTCTCGCCCATGCATATCCAAATCCAATGCTTTTACATTCCTGGGGAGAAGTGAACAAGTGCACACTTCAGGAAGAAGGAGAGATAATTGGGACATAGCCCAAGTGGGCTTCTCTGCCAGTATGATTGTGTCAGCTATCCCTGGTCTCTTACACGCGCATGGCGCCGGTCAACAGTAGTGCATTTTTAGAGGTCTCATTCAGGTGAAACACAGTGCTGTCCATCTGTCTGAACATCTGCACATCCGACTCCTTCACACCAGCCGCTGCAATGAAGTACCATTTGCCAAGATACTGAGGGAGAGAGATCGAGAGAGATTTGTGAAAGGAGGAAAAGAGAGGGGGAGAATAAAAATGAAAGAAAACATCTATTTTAAGACATTACTGACAAAAAAAACGACCACCACTGTTAGGAAAAAAGTGGGTGGGGAAAGCGTAAGATGACAAGTGAAAGGCCCATGCGAAATAATCTGGAACTGAAACTGTGAAACCATTTGTTGAGGTGCTGTCCATATCAAGCCATTACGGAAAAACCACATGAATGTCGATTTTGTGTAAGGTACAACCATATACTGTATGCTGTAGGACTCTAATTACACCATTCTGTCAAACCAAATCACATATGGTGGGATGTCTGTACAGCAAACTGCATTGTGTATGTTGTTTGTGGGGCTCACTTATAAAAGTGACTCCCTGTATGTTTTAACGCAATATTGACTCCCTGTATAAATACAGTTGAAATAAAATAAATAAAACGGTTCATTATGGGTCACACATATTTTTTGTAAATATATTAAAAGACCAAAATGCAATAATAATTTGAGAATCATCATGAAGGGCTCATGATATATCAGGGCTTGTGCATAATAGCCTAATTGACAGGTCATAATAGTGGTAAAAACACAGATATTACATCTGCATATCTCTCTTACCTGTTGGGTATTGAGACTGCTTGTAGATAGGAGGACTGGTTGGGAGCAGGGGGTGAAGAGCTGACACAACCACCCATTCACAAAGAGCAAGAACGAATACACTTCCTTGGCCTCTAACATACCTGAACCACCTTAATCAACTTGTGGCCTAAAAGAAACCTGGCAATTGATCTCTCTTTCTGGGCTTGATATTTCTGTGTCCGGATTGAGCTTCAAACATTTTAGGATTGTGGTAATCATTAACCACTTGTTTGTTAGCACAACTTTCCACCATCCCACATAGTCCAAAGGCCCACAAACCAAAAGGTGTTGTTCCATGGTCCATGAAGCGGGACCGATAAATGTCAACCTTATTAGTCTTTTTTTGTGTGGGTGGCCTTTAAAGTAAGAAGTGTTTGAGCATTTACCCAATTTTAGGAAATAGGCCTGCTTGTACACCCCCTATTCTCCTCACCCTCCATCAGCCCACATGTTGGTGGATGGGTTTCAATATGACTGTCATTTCTGCAGTCTACACTGGTTCTGCACATCCCACAGGTTATTGAGGTTATCTTGTTTTGTAAGACAGTATCACAGCGCTAGAGCATCTACCAAGCGGTGTCAACGTAATGAATTATCCCTGTGCTATGCATTAGGGCCAGGAGTGTTCCTGACTATGTGAGCCTGAACAGGAAAAACTCCTGGCACACTACCATACACATACTCAACTTTTTGAGTGTTTCATACAGTAGGTAGACCTGAATAGGATGTCCTTGTTTTCTGATTTTTGAACAACTGTATTGTGCATATTCATTTGACTCGTGTCTGGAAGATAACGTTTTGATGAGGAGAACAAAGAGAACCTTGCTTCCATTTGCTGCAGTCGGAGCAACTTTTCAGGGGTTCATTGTCACTTAATGGAATACGCCTGACATTATGTCATTCTCGCTCTCTCTCTATACATACTAACAATGTCACACAACTACCCACTGGGCACAAACTGGTTGAATAAACGTTGTTTCAACGTAATTTGTCTATGCATCGTGACATGGAATCTGTGTGGAAAATACATTGGATTTGAAAAAAAGTAATCAATGTCAACGGTTGTTCTGAGGGTGAAATTTCAACCACCGGATGATGTTATCATGGTCACTGTGGTGTAATGCTTTATGTGAAGAATCTGGAGGTGAATGTCCCTTTGGTTGACTAATGAAACAATAAGTAACATAACACAGGAGTCTTCACTGGACTTGTTACGACGGATGCACACGGACCGACTTGCCCAATCACCTTTTATATGACGTCATGAATATACCTGTGCCATGCGCTATAATAAAATAGTTCCAATACAACACATCACCCTTTCTTCTTCTTTTAAGACACGTGTTTCTAAAATGTCAAAACATCACATACTATTTATAGTTCATCACTCTGTAATAAACTTGTCTCAACATATGAATTCATAAACAAACTCGACCCATTTTCTGTCTTTCACATTCGTTAAAACAGTCGTTGTTTCTTCAACACTAACTATATTCTACTCTAAGGTGAGCTGGGTGGACTGCCAGTCACCTTCATAGCTGCTGTGGGGTTCTCCTATCGCATAATGCAGTCTGTGTGTTAATTACTGCACATGCTGTCCGTCTGGTGGTTTGACAACTGTACCACGAGAAGTCATGTGTACCGGAGTCTGTGGTTCTGTGACAGGAGGTGGGTCGGCATCTGGAATAGGTAAGTGCAACTCCGTGTCAAACTCTGGGTGTTCCTCTCCACCCTTTTGACAAGTCTCTGAAGCACTGTGGAAGGGTTTCAGGTGGTGTGGATTCCTGTGCAGCACTCCCGTATCTGTCTGGACCAAGTATGACCTGGGTGTGTCACATCGTTGAAGCACTGAAGCCGTCTTTGTCCAGCCTTGTTCGTCGCCCAGCTTCACGTCGACGTTCACTCCGTGCTGGAGTTCTGGAAGGGGTTCTGATTTTATACCTGTTATACTTTGGCTGCATACTTAGGCCATCCTGTTGTCACATCGTGTTTCACCATCTGCAGCTCTGCATCTTGTTGCGTCTGCTTCTTGACGACATCAAGCTTGGTGGGTGAGATAAGCCGTGGTGTATGAACTGCATCCTCATAGGCCTCGATTTCACTGGTCTGCTCTGCAATATCTCCTGTAACAGCTGCCTGGGGATGTCTGGAAAGGGTGTATGTTATAACAAGCCGTTCCCCCAGCACATACTTGGCTGTAGGGTTATAACGCATCATGCGCATCAACAGTCTCTGACACCTCAAAAGGTACTAAGTCAAGGTCTTTACAGTTTATTAAGAGGTTTGTGATCACTCTGCAGTGTGAATGTATCTAGGCCATACAGATATCTGGTAAACTTCTCATATGTCCAGACTGCTGCGAGTCACTCCTTTTCTATCTGTGCATGGCATTTCTCTGCATCTGTGAGAGTCCTGGAGCAATAAGCTACTGGCTTTAACTGTCCACCTTGTTTCAGTAGTAGGACCCCACCTTACCCATAACTACTGACTATCGTAGGCTTTGTCATATCATAGTCAGGATCGAGGGAAAGATGAACGGAGTATAGAGAGATCCTTTCTGAAAACCTACTCCAGAGTGCTCAGGACCTCAGCAAAACAAAACAAACAAGCACACGAAACGTGAAGCTATACGAATAGTGCAGACAGGCAACTAAACATAGAACAAGATCCCACAAACACCAAAGGGAAATGGCTACCTAAAAAATAATCCCCAACCAGAGACAACGATAAACAGCTGTCTCTGATTGGGAACCATATCAGGCCAACATAGACCTACAAAACCCTAGACATACAAAAACTCTAGACAATACAAAACTAGCGTACCCACCCTAGTCACACCCTGACCTAATCAAAATATAAAGAAAACAGTGATATCTCAGGTCAGGGCGTGACACTTAGGGACAAGTCTCTGAATGTCCTTGAGTGGCCCAGCCAGAGCACGGACTTGAACCCGATCGAACATCTCTGAAGAGAGATGAAAATAGCTGTGTAGCGACGCTCCCTATCCAACCTGACAGAGCTTGAGAGGATCTACAGAGAATGGGAGAAAATGCCCAAATACAGGTGTGACAAGCTTGTAGCGTCATACCCTAGAAGACTCAAGGCTGTAATCACTACCAAAATGCTTCAACAAAGGGTCTGAATACTTAAGTGATATTTCACAGTTGTTGTTGTTTTTTAAAATAAATTTGCAAAAATGTCTCAATCAGTTTTTGCTTCGTCATTATGGGGTGTTGTGTGTAGATTGGCTTTTTTCGTCATCAATTGAATCACTTTTAGAATAAAGCTGTAAGGTAACAAAATGTGGGAAAGTCAAGGGGTCTGAATACTTTCCGAATGTTAGATTCACGCCTTTTAATTTTTTTTTATTTGACCTTTATTTAACCAGGCAAGTCAGTTAAGAACACATTCTTATTTTCAATGACGGCCTGGGAACAGTGGGTTAACTGCCTGTTCAGGGGCAGAACGACAGATTTGTAGCTTGTCAGCTCGGGGTTTGAACTCACAACCTTCCAGTTACTAGTTCAACGCTCTAACCACTAGGCTACGCTGCCGTCTCCAAATAAAGGTTAAAGAACGGGATTAAGCCAGTGGCTCAAATGGAACTTTCCAACCAGTAGATACGTCCTCTTTATATGTTGATATTTGGTTGCATTGTCAACCAAACACAATTCAATATTGCTTTTGTAATACAGTAAATAGCCTAAAGTTATCTTACAAACTAATGTAACATTCAACCTTAAAATGAATAACATCCATGGCCACATTGAGGTTACTGTAACTATAAATGTCTTATGTAGGTCAATCATATAAGGCGTTCATGTTCAAGATAGCATGCATAAAATAGCATTCACAATTGCTGTTATAATCAGCGTAACATCTCGAACGGAATTGATCACTTGCCCCATGTCTTTTTAATGTAATCTAAACTGCAATCCAGGTCACTTGGTTCTGCTATTAGACGAAGCACAGTGATAACACAATCTGTTGTATAAATAAACAACATTTCTGACATTGTCTTCTCATTTGAACTTTGCTGTGCTTTTAAAACCTGTTAAATGGTTAGGGGTCCTGCATGGTTCTGGTACCGACCGAAATTTTCGCTTATAAATCGTTCTGTGGATACCGTAGATATAAATGGCTTGCATTGAGCGACAGCCCTGGTTCCCACGGACACCGTAGTATTTCTGAGCCTGTAGGATATGATATCTGAAACCACCTACCATTTCATTCGCTTTTCGGACTGTCCATCAACTCCTAGCTGAACACCACATCACAGCAACCGAGCCACAGACAAAGCACATGCCTGCAATAGTTACATGCAACCAACGTCCTAGCGCAGCAGGAGACAGCGATTTCATCACGGTAGCAGATCTATTTATAGCCATTAATGTAAAATAAGTCATATATTTTAAACAAAAAAACAACACCTTTCTGTCATAAATAATGTGTTATGAAAGGCAAGGTTTATTTGCATGTGGGAATCAGACTGTAAAGGGAAATATGTATCTAACGCCCCCTGCTGGACAATCTAGGGCTAGAATGTTTGCAGATCTGGTTGAGTTTGTGTGGTGGTGATCCCTTTTATTGGCTTACAGTAATGTCATAGTCAACATAGCTAATAGAACTAACGTGTTAGTAAACTCACTACAATCATGCAGTACAGTGTACAGTCAGCAAGCAGTTACACCGACGGGCCCCAGTGGCAATAAATTAGTAAAACCAGAATCTTACCTTGACTTGGAAGAGTTTCAGTGTTGGATAGTCATAGCCAGCTAGAGAACATAGCATCCCTCTCTGTTTGAGCTGGGTGTTGAGTAGGCTAAACTAGCGAGCTGCATTTCTCTCTCTCTTGCTTCTCCTTCATTTTTGAAGAAATTATTTTGTTCAAAGCTGTTAAACTATTGTCTTTCTCTTTGAGTCAACTACTCACCACGCTTTATGCACTGCATTGCTAGCTAGCTGTAGCTAATGCTTTCAGTACTAGATTCATTCTCTAACCCTTTGATTGGGTGGACAACATGTCAGTTCATGCTGCAAGAGCTCTGATAGCTTCTGGACGTCCTCCAACCTGTCATGATTACTTTGTAAGTCTATGGAAGGGAGTGAGAACCATGAGCCTCTTATGTTTTGTATTGAAGTCAATGTACCCAGAGGAGGATGGAAGCTAGCTGTCCTCCAGCTACACCATGGTGCTACCCTACAGAGAGCTGTTGAGGCTACTGTAGACCTTCATTGCAAAACAGTATGTTTTAATAAATTATTTGGTGATGTGAATATATTTAGTATAGTTCTCTAAAAAGGACACATTTTTAAATGTTTCACTATTTTTACTTTTGTGAAATTCACTGAGGAGGATGGTTAATCAATCTGATTTATTTATAAAGCCCTTTTTACATCAGCCGATGAAATGCAGATGTAGAAGCACGGTGGCTAGGAAAAACTCCCTAGAAAGGCAGGAACATAGGAAGAAACCTAGAGAGGACAGGAAGATCACGTCAGTGACTCAACCCACTCAGTAACGCACCCACTCAGTAACGCAGCGACAGCAAGGGTGGTTCATCGCTCCAGTGCCTTTCCGTTCACCTTCACACCCCTGGGCCAGACTACACTCAATCATAGGACCTACTGAAGAGATGGGTCTTCAATAAAGACTTAAAGGTCGAGACAGAGTTTGCATCTCTCACATGGATAAATAGACCATTCCATAAAAATTGAGCTCTATAGGTGAAAGCCCTGCATCCAGCTGTTTGCTTAGAAATTCTAGGGACAATCAGGAGGCCTGCGTCTTGTGACCGTAGCGTACGTGTAGGTATGTACGGCAGGACAAAATCGGAAAGATAGATAGGAGCAAGCCCACGTAATGCTTTGTAGGTTAGCAGTAAAACCTTGAAATCAGCCCTAGCCTTTACAGGAAGCCAGTGTTGAGAGGCTGGCACTGGAGTAATATGATCCGATTTTTTGGTTCTAGTCAAGATTCTAAACTGAAGTTCATTTAGTGCTTTATCTGGGTAGCTGGAAAGTAGGGCATTGCAGTAGTCTAATCTAGAAGTAACAAAAGCATGGATACATTTTTCTGCATCATTTTTGGACAGACAGTTTCTGATTTTTGCAATGTTGCATAGATGGAAAAAAGCTGTCCTTGAAACAGTCTTGATATGTTCGTCAAAAGAGAGATCAGGGTCCAGAGTAACGCACAGGTCCTTCACAGTTTTATTTGAGACAACTATCAAGATTAATTGTCAGATTCAACAGCAGATCTCTTTGTTTCTTGGGATCTAGAACAAGCATCTCTGTTTTGTTCGAGTTTAAAAGTAAAACATTTGCCGCCATCCACTTCCTTATGTCTGAAACACAGGCTTCCAGGGAGTGCAATTTTGGGGCTTCACCATGTTTCACAAAATGTACAGCTGTGTATCGTCCGCATAGCAGTGAAAGTTAACATTATGTTTCCGAATGACATCACCAAGAGGTAAAATATATAGTGAAAACAATAGTGGTCCTAAAACGGAACCTTGAGGAACACTGAAATGTACAGTAGATTTATCAGAGGACAAACCATCCACAGAGACAAACTGATATCTTTCCGACAGTTAAGATCTAAACCAGGCCAGAACTTGTCCGTGTAGACCAATTTGGGTTTCCAATTTCTCCAAAAGAATGTGGAGATCGATGTTATCAAAAGCAGCACTAAGGTCTAGGAGCACAAGGACAGATGCAGAGCCTTGGTCTGACACCATTAAAAGGTAATTTACCACCTTCACAAGTGGAGTCTCAATGCTATGATGGGGTCTAAAATCAGACCTAAGTGTTTCGTATACATTGTGTGTCTTCAGGAATGCAGTTAGTTGCTGCGCAACTGCTTTTTAAATTTTTTGGGGAGGGGAATGGGAGATTCGATATAGGCCGATAGTTTTTTATATTCTCTGGGTCAAGGTTTGGCTTTTTCAAGAGAGGCTTTATTTACTGCCACTTTTAGTGAGTTTGGTACACATCCGGTGGATAGAGAGCCGATTATTATGTTCAACATAGGAGGGCCAAGCACAGGAAGCAGCTCTTTCAGTAGTTTAGTTGGAATAGGGTCCAGTATGCAGCTTGAAGGTTTAGAGGCCATGATTATTTTCATCAATGTGTCAAGAAATATAGTAATAAAAAACTTGAATGTCTCCCTTGATCCTAGGTCCTGGCAGTGTTTTGCAGACTCAGGACAACTGAGCTTTGGAGAAATAAACAGATTTAACGACGAGTCAGCCAGTACTTTGCTTTCTAATGATCATGATCTTTTCGTTAAAGAAGTTCATGAATTTATCACTGCTGAAGTGAAAGCCATCCGCTCTTGGGGAATGCTGCTTTTTAGTTCGCTTTGCGACAGTATCAAAAATACATTTTGGATTGTTCTTATTCTCCTAAATTAAGTTGGAAAAATAGGATGATCGAGCAGCAGTGAGGGCTCTTTGATACTGCACAGTACGGTATTTCCATGCTAATCGGAAGACTTCCAGTTTGGTGTAGCGCCATTTCCGTTCCAATGTTCCGCTTGCTTCAGGGCTCGGGTATTTTCTGTACACCAGGGAGCTAGTTTCTTATGACAAATGTTTTTTGTTTTTAGGGATGCGACTGCATCTAGGGTATTACTCAAGGTTAAATTTAGTTCCTCGGTAAGGTGGTTAATTGATTTTTGTCCTCTGATGTCCTTGGGTAGGTGGAGGGAGTCTGGAAGGGCATCTAGGAATCTTTGGGTTGTCTGAGAATTTATAGCACGGCTTTTGATGATCCTTGGTTGGGGTCTGAGCAGATTATTTGTTGCGATTGCAAGCGTAATAAAATGGTGGTCTGATAGTCCAGGATAACGAGGAAAAACTTTAAGATCCACAATATTTATTCCACAGGACAAAACTAGGTCCAGAGTATGACTGTGGCAGTGAGTAGGTCCGGAGACATGTTGGACAAAACCCACTGAGTCGATGATGGCTCCGAAAGCCTTTTAGAGTGGGTCTGTGGACAATCTTGTAATTTAGCATCTGCTTCATTCGACCACCTTTTTATAGACCGAGTTCATGGTGCTTCCTGCTTTAATTTCTGCTTGTAGGCAGGAATCAGGAGGTTAGAGTTGTGATCGGATTTACCAAATGGAGGATGAGGGAGAGCTTTGTACGCGTCTCTGTGTGTGGAGTACAGGTGATCTAGAATTTTTTTCCCCTCTGGTTGCACATTTAACATGTTGATAGAAATTTGGTAGAACTTACTTAAGTTTCCCTGCATTAAAGTCTCCGGCCACTTGGAGCGCCGCCTCTGTGTGAGTGGTTTCCTGTTTGCTTATTTCCTTATACAGCTGACTGAGTGCGGTCTTAGTGCCAGCATCTGTTTGTGGTGGTATATAAACAGTCACAAAAAGTATAGCTAAAAACTCTCTAGGCAAGTAGTGTGGCCTGGAATTTATCACAATATACTCTACTTCAGGCGAGCAAAATCTAGAGACTTCCTTAGATTTCGTGAACCAGCTGTTGTTTACAAATATGCACAGACCGCCCCCCTCGTTTTACCAGAGTGTGCTGTTCTATCCTGCCGGTGCAGCGTATATCCCGCTAGCTGAATATCCATGTCATCATTCAGCCACGATTCCGTGAAACATGGGATAGTACAGTTTTTGATGCAGATAAAGCGTTTGGGAAAACAGATAGAAATAATTACTACACGTGCGTATTACGTCACTTCTGTTTTGAGCCGACTTCTCCATCAGACAGAGCAGGGCACCTGGCACACGCCCCCAACATTCCGCCGGTGTAAAACATGCCTATAGGGGTGTACTCGTAATATTAATCGAACCTCCTCAAACCAGCACCTGCGCAGATTCGTGGCTCCCGTCCCGTTGTTCAATTGTTGTCTAATTCGGGTGGGTTGTTTGATTCCATTGGCTGTTAGCATCTACTACAGTTCCCGCCTCCAAAGACAGCGCGGAAGTGTGCCCTCCCCTGACAACGTTTTGGTGTTGTTGTCAACCAGCCACTTTAGTGCAGGTGAAAGGATACAACCCGAAGAAGACCTGAAACTTTTGAGTAGAGATGCACTGTACTCCTTTTCAGGTGTGTTTTCCGCCTGCCTTTCTGAATAATATCAAATTATTTGTAAATGTCAACTAGTTTATGAGTCTGAAGAGGTGGCTATCTGCAAAATGTCTCTATAGTTTTCTTCATAACTATGTAAAGCTAGATATCTAGCAGTTTCCACTTAAATTCAAATCATCATAAAGTTAGCTGGCTTGCTGAATTCGCACGTGGGAACATGGCAGACAATGACCGCAATTTAGTAAACTTTGATGTCTCGGCGGATGAAGATTTAACAGACACTGGCAGCTACACAGATGATGGAGATTCGTCATCCTGGGAAGAATTTGCAGATTACGTGCGTAGTGGGCCAATCCAGCCATACTTGTTCGAACCAATGGTCGGCGATACATCGCCACGGAGGAGAAGAGATTACGACACCGACGAGACCGAGGAAGAAGAACACGAGGAGCGGGTACCAGTCACCGACCCACCAAGGTAGTTCACCATAGTCTATCCAGCTTGTTTTGTTTAGGCTATATCTATCTTCTGATCAGTTCACTCTCCAAGTAGACTGGATTCCATGAACCGTTACATCAGGTTGGGTTCCTGGCTAGGCTACCAAATCCAGAGGAAAAATAAAGGGTGCATTTCAGTCCAACTTCCAAAGGGACTTCATCTCTTTTCCGATTGCCCTGAGCAGCAGATCTGTGTTCATTACGTCTTGTAAATGAAACCGTTTACAGTTCAAGAATCCAACAGAAGCAAACGAAACGGGAACTACCAGAATTTGTCCAATAGAAACTCTAGTTTCCGTTTCAAGGCGGTTGTTTGTTGCAAAACGTTTTGAAACAGTATGTTTAATGAATACACCCCCGGTCTTGACCCTCTGTATGTTGTACTGTAATATATAGTAATATATGCCATTTAGCTGACGCTTTTATCCAAAGCGACTTACAGTCATGTGTGCATACATTCTACGTATGGGTGGTCCCGGGAATCGAACCCACTACCCTGGCGTTACAAGCGCCATGCTCTACCAACTGAGCCACATAGGACCCCTACTGCCGCTGCCCAGGCTTTTTGTGGCACGCCATGTTTGCAGCTCTGATCTCTGGATGCACAAGAATGTTTTTAAATGTATGGTTCTGCAGACAGAGCTGGATTTGTGTGGCAGTGTCTATTAGATGCTTACCTGTGCTGTAGGAGCCACTGTTCAAGTCCCAATTTCAGCTCTCTCTCTAAACTAGTTCCTGGTAGTCATCCATCATTTTACGTACTAGAAAATACTCTAGTGGTTAGTCTCTTGATTAGAGTTTCTGTTCAATTAGTAAAATAAAAATGTAGGAAAGGAGATAAAGAAGCCAGGATTATTGACATGCACACAGCAATAGACTTTTCTTCCACAAGTGTACCATGCCTGTTTTGCCTTCAGCCAAAACATGCAAACCCAGACAACATTTATTTATCAGCAGATTATATTTTTGTTTGCATAGTATGTTTCTGCTTTTAAACCCCTACTTATCTTGCAGTTATCAAACAACAAACAAGTTTCGAGAAAGGAAAAAAGGAGCACTTTGTTTCCCTTTTATTATACTGTCACCTTCCAGTAATATGAACATAGGGTTGCTGGTTCAAGCCCCACTCGGGGTCTTCTTCCTCTCTCAATCACTACATAACTGTGAATTGATAATCCCAGCGGTCTCAGGCCTTTGTTGGAACTGGAAGCCCTGTTCACTTTGGTGGGATGACTTTTAAAGAAAGGAAATCATGTCTCACTTTGTTAATGTGTTCTTGAACCTCTTGGCTCCCCTAATTTTCTACAGGCCTGGTTTTAACAAAAACATCCTCACCTTACCATCATCTGCTACTATAACTGCACTGGAGATATTATCTAGCTGTCTAGCAGATCCATTTAACAGATAGAAGCAAAACATGTTGGACTGACATCATGAGCACATCCCATTTGTTACTGTATGTTTGAAACGTCACAGCTGTTCTTGTAGCTAATCATATGTCACGTTACTTGAACCGCAGTTGCTATCATCATATGAGGAAATAGCTAGCTTTACATTCAACACTGAATAATCGGTGAAGAATTGGCAAATATTCGGGTGAAATCGGAAGATTCAACTTCACAGGTAGGAGCTATCGAGTAAGTTAGTAAGTAACTAGCTAGCTAACTTCATACAGCTAATGGGAACGTTAGCTCAGGGCTAGCTCGCGAACTGCTTGCTAAAAGCTAACGCAGCTGTGAGCTACCTAGCTAACTTACTTGTCGTTTTTTTGTCAATATTCGTGTGAAATTGATTGGACCATCAGTTTTGTAGAGGTTCCATCTACAATTAATATGGATTTCCATCAAGTGAACGCTGACATGAACATGTTTTGTTTGACCATGTTTGCTTCAAGGCATGGATGTTAGCCAGTCAGCTAGTTTAGCTAGATAGCCATGGCAGCTTCCATGAGCGTTAACGTTAGACCACACAGTATCTTTGTTTAGGCAGTTGCTAGCTAACGTTAGAGTGAACTAGGTAACGACCCAATTTAAATTATATTAGCCACATTATACCATGGATATTGTTGAATACTCGTTTCTGATTGGCTTCAAGAGAATTTTAGACCGTACATTATTTTCCTATAACGCACGTTACATCAGCATGGTAGAATTCAATGGCCATTTTATACGTTTGAGCTGCTTTTTGATAGCAAAAGTCGAATTGAAAACAGTATTGAAATCGATTTTCCTAATAGCAAGCTAGGACTGATGGCTTGGTTAGCTTAACTAGTAACTCTGTTTGTTTCGTTACCAAGGCAACTACTACAGTAATATAGTTAACTTGCTTGCTACTTCAGTGGATGTGGCAAAAGTGTTAAAGGTGCACTATGCAGAAATAACTGTGCCATTTCCTGTTAGCTAACACTCTAATAGTTTGCCTAATTTAAGTTTAATGACACAACAGTTTCGAGAATCATTGTATCATCTAAATTGCTGTGAAATGTATTTTCCATAACCAAACATATTGTATTTTCAGCTGTTTGAAGCTGGTGTACTGAAACGAAAGTAAAAGATGAACAAAAAATACTTAAGAACGGAAGCATAGAACTAGCGCACATACAACATTTTTTACTGCATATACTTGCTTTCAATGAGAACGACAGATCTATAACTCACTTTTCTATGTGAATTTGATCAAACTCAGGGCTCTATGTGTTCTCAGGAAAATATTGCAACTCTGTGGAAGATTAGTTCCACTCCGCTAGCGCGTAGCCCCTCATTGATTATCCCTTACATAATGCTATACATGACAGCATTAATATGATACTCTATTCTATTGCCCCTGTCACTTTACACACAGGGTGAACGTAACCATGGAGGAACCGGGTGCTGATATAGAGGTGACTGTCAAAACTTTGGACTCCCAGAGCCGAAGTTACACTGTAGGCGGCCAGGTACGTTCTCATTTCCAATGGAGCACTTTAACAGTAGCCTTACATGTACTGGATATAGGCCTAATCTTCACACCAGTGTCTTTTTCTCAGTTGACAGTGAAAGAGTTCAAGGAGCACATTGCCACTTCAGTTGGAATTCCTGTGGACAAACAGAGGCTGATCTACCAGGGCCGAGTCCTGCAGGATGAGAAGACACTGACAGAGTACAGTGAGTAATGCTGTCTATGGAGCGGTCTGGAATCAATACAAAACGGCCACATGCTAATAAACATGAAATTAGTCCCGACAGTTTGATCTGGAGCAGCACACCACACAGCTGCAGCAAAGCGTCTGTCAACACAGAACAGAAATGCAGCAAACAGCCAGACATCTTTGTCTCAATCAAATTTATTTATAAAGCCCGTTTTTTTTATTTTTTACATCAGCCGATGTCACAAAGTGCTGTACAGAAACCCAGCCTAAAACCCCAAACCGCAAGCAATGCAGATGTAGAAGCACATTGTCTAAATGTGATATATAGAATAACTCTCTTATTCACTTATTCCATGACTTACAAGGCCAGTAATGCACAGATGTAAGCCTATTATACAACTGCACACCATCAGAACTCTTGCGTACCCATCATGTAATTGCTGTTTGGCTGCTATGCACATCACCTGATAGATTGATGGAGCACATGAATAGAGATGATATTCCTTGTTCTCTATTTCCTCTGTGTCTCAGACGTCGGTGGAAAAGTCATCCACTTGGTGGAGCGGGCCCCCCCTCAGCCCTCCCAGCCAGGCTCGGGGTCAGGGGTAGCGGAGGCCGGAGCGACGCCCTCCTCTACCACCTCCCAGGGAACGTCCCAAGTGCCCCCACAGGACCGCAACGCCAACAGCTATGTCATGCTGGGGACCTTCAACCTCCCGGTTAACGTCATGGACCCTCAGCAGATCCAGGTACAGCTTTTGTGTGTGTTTTGGATCAAATTTGTCATTGTTCCATGCTTTATAATGATATCCTGAGCGCCTGGTGTGGCTCAGTACTGATATCTAGCCTATACCGTCTACTACACTCTTCTTAGATGTCAGTCCAGCAAATGATGTCAGGCTTGGGAGAGAATGCAAGGAATGCCAGAGTCAGCACCAGCACCGGGGTAAGAAATCAAATATATGATTTATAACATAGATAAAAATCCATACATGAGGATGCCTACTATCTTTTTCTATACAGTTGAAGTCGTAAGTTTACATACACCTTAGCCAAATACATTTAAACTCAGTTTTTCACAATTCCTGACACTTAATCCTAGTAAAAATTCCCAGTCTTAGGTCAGTTAGGATCACCACTTTATTTTAAGAAAGTACAATGTCAGAATAATAGTAGAGAGAATTATTTATTTCAGATTTGATTTCTTTCATCACATTCCCAGTTGGTCAGTAGTTTACATACACTCAATTAGTATTTGGTAGCATTGCCTTTAAATGGTTTAACGTGAAAAATTTCAGGTAGCCTTCCACAAGCTTCCCACGATAAGTTGGGTGAATTTTGGCCCATTCCTCCTGACAGAGCTGGTGTAACTGAGTCAGGTTTGTAGGCCTTATAGCTCGCACACGCCTTTTCAGTTCTGCCCACAAATTTTCTATAGGATTGAGGTCAGGACTTTGATGGCCACTCCAATACCTTGACTTTAAGACATTTTGCCACAACTTTGGAAGTATGCTTTGGATCGTTGTCCATTTTGAAGACCCCATTTGCGACCAAGCTTTAACTTCCTGACTGATGTCTTGATGTTGCTTCAATATATCCACATATTGTTCCTTCCTCATGATGCCATCTATTATGTGCACTAGTCCCTCTTGCAGCAAAGCACCACCACATCATGATGCTGCCACCCCCGTGCTTCACGGTTGGGATGGTGTTCTTCGGCTTGCAAGCCTCCCCCTTTTTCCTCCAAACATAACGATGGTCATTATTGCCAAACAGTTCTATTTTTGTTCGTCAGACCAGAGGACATTTCTCCAAATAGTACGATCTTTGTCCCCATGTGCAGTTGCAAACCATAGTCTGGCTTTTTTATGACGGTTTTGAAGCAGTGGCTTCTTCCTTGCTGAGCAGTCTTTCAGGTTGTGTCGATATAGGACTCGTTTTACTGTGTATATAGATACTTTTTTTACCTGTTTCCTCCAGCATCTTCACAAGGTCCTTTGCTGTTCTTCTGGGATTGATTTGCACTTTTCGCACCAAAGTACGTTCATCTCTAGGAGATCGAACGCGTCTCCATTCCTGAGCGGTATGACGGCTGCGTGGTCCCATGGTGTTTATACTTGCATACTATTGTTTGTAGAGATGAACGTGGTACCTTCAGGCGTTTGGAAATTGCTCCCAAGGATGAACCAGACTTGTGGAGGTCTACACATTTTTTTTCTGAGGTCTTGCTTGACTGATTTATTTTGATTTTCCCATGATGTCAAGCAAAGAGGCAATGAGTTTGAAGGTAGGCCTTGAAGTACACCCACAGATACACCTCACCTTAAATGATGTCAATTAGCCTATCAGAAGCTTCTAAAGCCTTGTATTCATTTTCTGGAATTTTCCAAGCTGTTTAAAGGCACAGTCAACTTAGTGTATATAAACTTCTGACCCACTGGAATTGTGATACAGTGAATGGTAAGTGAAATAATCTGTCTATAAACAATTGTTGGAAAAATTACTTGATTCACGCACAAACTAGATGTCCTAACTTGACTTGCCAAAACTATAGTTTAACAAGAAATTTGTGGATTGGTTAAAAAACGAGTTTTAATGACTCCAACCTAAGTGTATGTAAACTTCCGACTTCATCTGTATATACAAAATGCTGTGAATAAACATGTTGAGTAGCTGTCAACTAATACTCTTGCTGTCACAGAGCAATGGTTCCATGAATGTGCACATTGATATGGACCAATCGGTTCAGAGTGAGCCCAGGCTGAGACTGCTATTGGCTGAGAACTTGCTGAGGGACACCAATGCTCTCATTGAGAGGATGGAGGTGAGGTTTTAAGTTATAAAGATTATAACAACTAGGAATACCCACCATATAGATCTAGTTTTTAATTAATAAACTGGCTCAAACGTGAAACATAAGTATTTGGACAATGTTATTTGAAAATATTCTAGGCAGTCTCAGGAAGCAGGTCTATTTGAGTTCGAAGTCATTCAATTAAGATGACTGCGCAACATCCTCCCCTTACCTGCTACCTTGTCACTCAATCTCAGGGTCAACCAAGCGGCACCACGGCCCAACCAGATTCTGCTGCTGCAGCACCTCCTCCCTCTTCCTCTTCCACTCCCTCTCCCTCCACCCAGCCCATGGACACGTCTCCACCTCCATCTACTACCCCTCCATCCTTCTCTTCCTCCACTCAAACAGAGGGAGCCGCTCAAGCTGGGCCCAAGTAAGACGTTATTGCTTTCTATCGCTGTCCTGCATGTGTTTAGATTTTTTTGCTCTATACTGAATTAAAAGGATGCTGGATGAATTACAAATGTATCACACTTGTTTTGGGCATTTAATGTGAAATAAGAAGAATAGGGCTTAATCCGGAACTTGAGACATGCACGCAAAATGTTTCACACAGAATCTGCCATTGACATCAACACAATGAAAGTTGACTTTAGACATTGGTTGCAGACGACACCATTCTGTATACTTCTGGCCCTTCTTTGGACACTGTTAACAAACCTCATGGCGAGCTTCAATACCATACAACACTCCTTCCGTGGCCTCCAACTACTCTTAAATGCTAGTAAAACTAAATGCATGCTCTTCAACCGATCGCATTCTGCACCCGCCCGCCTGACTAGCATCACTACTCTGGACAGTTCTGACTTAGGATATGTGGACAAATACCTAGGTGTCTGGTTAGACTGTAAACTCTCCTTCCAGACTCACATTAAGCACCTCCCAATCCAAAATTAAATATAGAATCGGCTTCCTATTTTGCAACAGCCTCCTTAACTCATGCTGCTAAACATACCCTTGTAAAACTGACTATCCTACCAATCCTCGACTTCGGCGATGTCATTTACAAAATAGCCTCCAACACTCTACTCAGCAAACTGGATGTAGTCTATCACCATGCCATGTTTTCTCACCCATGCCCCATACACTACCCACCACTGTGACCTGTATGCTCTCGTTGGCTGGCCCTCGCTTCATATTCGTCGCCAAACCCACTGGCTCCAGGTCATCTATAACTCTTTGCTAGGTGAAGCCAAGCCTTATGGCGCTTGTAACGCCAGGGTAGTGGGTTCGATTCCCGGGACCACCCATACGTAGAATGTATGCACACATGACTGTAAGTCGCTTTGGATAAAAGCGTCTGCTAAATGGCATATATTATTATCTCAGCTCACTGGTCACCATAGCAACACCCACCCGTAGCACACACTCCAGCAGGTATATTTCACTGGTCATCCCCAAAGCCAACTCTTACTTTGGCCGCCTTTCCTTCCAGTTCTCTGCTGCCAATGACTGGAACGAATTGCAAAAATCACTGAAACTGGAGACTTATTTCTCCCTCACTAACTTTAAGCATCAGCTGTCAGAGCAGATCACTGCACCTGTACACAGCCAATCTGTTATTTATTTTTGCACTACAGTATCTCTACTTGCACATCATCATCTGCACATCTATCACTCCAGTGTATAATTGCTAAATTGTAATTATTTCTCCACTATGGCCTATTTATTGCCTTACCTCCCTAATTCTACTACATTTGCACACACTCTATAGAGTTTTTCTGTTGTGTTATTGACTGTGCGTTTGTTTATCCCATGTGTAACTCTGTGTTGTTTTTGTCGCATTATCTTGGCCAGGTCGCAGTTGTAAATGAGAACTTCTCAACTGGCCTACCTGGTAAATTAACCTGTGATGCATGTAAATAAGGACAACTTCTCCCCTTGACAGTCACCCCAGCCCAGCAGAGCTGGTGGAGATGCTTTCAGAGCTGAGGAGGGTGGAGGAGAGACTTCAGCCATTCGTCCAGAGAACACACACTATCCTAGAGTCTGCTACCACCGCAGAATACGCCAACACCGTAAGCTTTTCACCGCTGCATTCCTCATAACTTAGTGCTTTGTGGCTAGGTACAATTCACACAAACGTCATGCGTGTTTGCTGTATTGCCTTGAATTGCAGTCGGACATCTTACAATACTTGTCACTTTCCCCGCAAGACTACCTGAATAAAATATCAAAACACACGTTCTCAGGAAATGTCTTAAGCCCTCTTCTTGTCACACACAGGAAAGAGAGGAGGACCAGCGGATTCTCAACCTGGTGGGCGAGGCCCTCCGTCTCCTGGGCAATGCCCTGGTTGCCCTTAGTGACCTGCGCTGCAACCTGCTGAGCCCCACCCCACGCCACCTACACGTGATCCGGCCAATGTCTCACTACACCTCCCCAGTGTCCATGCCTGGAGCCGTGCACCATCACATCCCGCTACATGTTAGTCGGTGTTGTATCCCCTTGTCAAACTTGTTTTGTTGCCACCTAGCAGACACTTACACCTATTACATTATTTCTGTCTTACGTACACTACCAGTCAAAAGTTTGGACACACCTACTCATTCAATGGTTTTTCTTTATTTTTACTATTTTTTACATTGCAGAATAATAGTGAAGACATCAAAACTATGAAATAACACAAATGGCATTATGTAGTAACCGAAAAAGTGTTAAACAAATAAAAAAATATTTTGTATTTGAGATTCTTCAAAGTAGCCACCCTTTGCTTTGATGACAGCTTTGCACACTTGGCATTCTCTCAATTAACAGGTGTGCCTTCTTAAAAGTTCATTTGTTGGGACACCTGTTAATTGAAATGCATTCCAGGTGACGACCTCATGAAACTGTCATCAAGGCAAAGGGTGGCTGTTTGAAGAATCTCAAATATAAAAAATATTTAGATTTTTAACACTTTTTTTTGGTTATTTCATGATTCCATATGTTATTTCATTTTGATGTCTTCATGATTATTCTACAATGTAGAAAATAGTCAAAAGAAAAACCCTTGAATGTGTAGGTGTTCTAAAACGTTTGACCAGTAGTGTATTTTAGTTACATTAGTTCGTGTAAACTTCATTTGATATCGTTTGCCAATGGAACACAGTATGTCAATTACATTTTGAAACTCATCTGCAGATGAACCTGGGAGCCACGGTCACGATGGCGTCCAATGGCAGACCAGCTACAGAGGAACAGGCCCAGCCCAGTCAGGCCGCAGGCCAATCGGACCAGCCAGGTCAGGGACAGACCTCCCCTTCACAGCCTCCTCCGTCCAATCAGCAGGCTGGACAGGGACAGCCCGGCCCCCGGGTCATCAGGATCAGCCACCAGACAATGCCGGTGGTCATGATGCAGATGAACACGGACGGTGTGTTGTCCCGTACCCGCCACTGATTGAATGCTTTACCACAACATGTCCATCCGTTTCTCATCCACAAATGGCCCATTGGAAGTGAATAGCTCTACCATTGCATTTATTCCCTATTGCCAAATGGTATTTTCTGAGAGAAAGTTTTCCTTCTTTGACCGATAGTCAAAGTACCGTACAGGTCCCTGTACTGCTCAAATCGATAGGTCTCGTTCAATTTTGGAAGGTTGTTTTTCTTTTATGTGCTTGTTAAACCAAAGTCCATTTGTTTCTACACACTGTTTACAGTTCAAACATTGTGTTTGTGTGTTTACAGACTCTGGTGTTCCTCAGGCAGCTGGACAGCCCAACGCTGCAGGAATGGGGCAGCCAGGTGAGTGTTGGTAACACTTCAACGTATCTCCGAAAAACTGGGGACTAGAGGAAAGCCCAATATACCTGAATCCAATATTCAAGGCACAAAGAAACCTTTTCTTATCCTTTCTCCCCAGGCTTCCAAATGCCTCCCGGTGTTCAGATGAACCCAGACTTCATGCAGTCCATCATGCAGCAGATCGCCCAGTACACAGAGGCTGTGGCTGCTGCCACCGGGGGCACCATCCCTGGCCAACCCCTCCAGCCTACCCCCCCTGGCTCCACCGCTACCTCTTCCACCACCACCACCACTGGCCCTAACACCCCCACCACCACCACTGGCCCTAACACCCCTGCCACCACCCCCACGGCCCCCCCCTCGCCTTCTCCTGGGGCACCCCAGGCCAGGGTGGTGTTTACTCGGCCCACCTTTGCCCCCAGGGTCCCTCCACCTGCCTTTGGCACGCGGGGGGCCACCATCAACCTTAGAGCTAGCGTGCCCCCCATGATGGGTCAGCAACCAGGACAGGTGAGCATGTTTGTGATAGGGGGTTTGGTGCAGGACTGAGGTTAATGGCTTGTAGAGTTCAGTCAAGTTTTGACAAGGAGTTGTCAGACTTGGAATTTCAGTCGGAGACTTTCATGTTTTGCTAGTCATTGTGGGCATTTTCCATCGACAGTACCAATTGTCTTATGCTGTAGTGCTCTGAAAGTCTTAATGGCATAGCCACGTTTGTATTATATGCTTATAGAAACTGTTGACCTATGACCTCTCCCCCACAGCCCTTCCCTCCTGCTGCCCTCAATCAGATGATCAGTGGACTGGTGGGACAACTCCTAATGCCTGGACAGATGGGTATGCTGTCTTTAGAATATACCATATACACCCCACCTCTCTAGACTCCTTTTTTGGGGTGGGTGGTTTTGCTTAGTGAACCATCACACTAAAAGTGAATCCTATGTGTTAAGTGTACTATAAGCCCATTGTAATTTCTTTCCTCTCTTCCTTTCCCCTCAGCTGGTCAAACAGCCACCACCTCTGCCTCTCATACCTTCTCCTCAGCTTCTCATACCTTCTCCTCATCCTCCTCCAACTCTTCTTCTTCCTCCTCTGGCCCTATCCCCACCCCTGCTCCTGCTCCTAGCACCACTGTTCCCCCAGGCCAGTCCGGAGCCATCCCCACCATGCCCCAGGGAGCTCCCCCTGAGCTGGCCCAGCTCCTGGGCTCTCTCCTGGGGACAGCGGGGACAGTTCCTGGGGCCATGGGACCCTCCATCACTGTGACCATGCCTGGAGTGCCTGCCTTCGTCCAGGGAGTGTCTGACTTCATGCAGGTCAGTGTCTGGATCGAGTTTGTTCCAAGTGTATTTTGTGGATTAGGACACATAGCCGTAGTGCCTGTTAGAACCGAATGTTTGAAACCAAGATGACATCATCCTCCAGTTAACTGACGTGTACCAAAATACCATAATGGTTTCTTAACTACATATCTTTCATATGATACATTTTATTTTCTCGCTGTCCATCATCTCACTCTTTATCTCAGGCCTCCGGACCAGTCTTCCCACCACCCCCCAACGGTGCCCAACAGCCCCTTGCCTCTGACACCCCCACCCTTCCACCCGGGACCACCCCTAACCCTCCCACGGGGGATGGTGCCGGGGCCCAGGGAGAGGCCCTGAATCCGGAGTTGTTCACTGGGATTGTACAGGGGGTCCTGTCTACCATGATGGGCTCCCTGGGCTCTCCTCAGAGCAACACTGAGAGCATCGCCCAGTTCATTCAGAGGCTCTCCGAGACCAGCAACATCTTCACACCCGGCACAGGGGACGCCATGGGTAAGAGTTCCTGTCTTGTTTGCTTTATTTTTTCTTTCTTCCCTTTTTTTCTAGTTTCCCTCTTTCCCTTTTTCTTGTACCTTGCTCTCTCTTTCTGTCTATGAAGTGTAATCTCTTTCTCCCATGCTCTCTCTTCCTCAATGTTTTTGTTTCATGTCCACACATTTTGTCTCTATTCCCTGAGGTTTCTTTGGAGATCTACTGACCCTAGTGTGTCAGAACTTCTCCATGGTGGATCTGGTCTTGCTGCTCCACGGACAGAACCAGCCCCTGGGCCGCATCCAGACCCAGCTGTCTCAGTTCTTCACCCAGCATTACCTCAACGGGAGCGAGCCCACCGACCACAATGTCGCTGTGAGTGTGCCACCGTCTATATAACCGCCTCTATCTGGGATGTTACTGTCACCTGTCATTACTGTTATGCGTCCATTACGGTCACCTGTTATTAGTGTCACTGCACATGGGGCTAGATGAGCTACTTGATTGATGAGTCTCATTATCTCTCCTGCTTTGGTTCTTTCACTGTGATCATAGGCTGCTGCTGATGGTCTCATCAATGAACTTGAGGAGTACATTACCGAGAGCTTTGTAAGTACCGTAGTTCACTTGGGCTGCCCCCTTTTATAGTCAGTGGTCTTCAAATTGCTCAATAATATCAGTCACTTTTTAAATTCTCCCTGTGGCCAGTTGGTCAGAGGTGAATCTATCCCTCATATTTCTCTCTTTGTCTTGGTCCTTTAGTCTTCAGTGGCAGTGTTGGAGGGTGTCAACGTCACTCAGACCAACCTTTCCTTCTTCAGGCGGCAGTTAACGCGTATCGCCACACACATACTCCGCTGCACAGGTAACATTGTCTTTATTGTGCCAAATTGGCGCAATTCATCAGACCTGGCCTATGAATGTCAGTGCTTTTGTCACTTATTCCTGTGTTTTCACCTCCTGCAGACAACACATTTGGGCCGCAGCTGCTGCAGATGTGCAACCAGGGGCTGTTTGAGTGTCTGGCCCTCAACCTGTACTGTCTGAGAGGAGAGCAGAGTGCCCTCACTTCTGTCATCAACCACCGCATAGTCAGTACACGCACTCAATGTTCCTTATGACATGATATACAACCTACAACTCAATGTCTATTCTCCTTCCCTCCCGTTTGTCTCTGTCAGATGATTTATAATACTCTTTCTATAGATTAGAAAAAAATAGCTAAATGGATAATGACCAGACTGAAATCTGGTCAGTAGGTTGTGATTGACCCCCTCTCCCGTTACAGAGGACGTTGTCGACTGACATGAACCCCAGCCTGGTGAACTGGCTGACCAGTATGATGACCATGAGGCTGCAGGTCATCCTGGAGCACATCCCCGTCACAGAGGACCAGATACTGCATTATGCCGTCCACACACAGCAGGTAATTACACACACACACCATCTCTCAAACAGGTCATAATGTTTTTGTTTTTTTAAGCACACCGTTAGTGTTCTAGAAGGCTCATTTACTAGACTACTATCTAACAATGCACATGGATACCATCATTTTCTAATCAAGTGTCCGTTACGATAATTGTCATAGATTCCATTACCAGATTCCACTCAAGCAATATATGTTACATGGTTTCTTTCCAAGGGGGAGGCTTCTAATGCACAGGAGCCTCAACGTGCCCAGATCATAGAGGTGAGTGTTTCAAAATGTATTTGTAAGATTCATTTTGTTGTCCTCAATATACCTTGGTGTGTTGTCTCTTTTAGTTCCTCACCATAACTCTCTTTTCTCTATCCCACCTTAGATGGAGGACACTCACTCCCCAGCCCCGGCCACCACAGCTGAGGAAGCCATGGCGTCGTCACAGGAGACTAGGGCAGAGCCTAGGGAAACTGGAGCCACCGGAGGGGCTGCGCCATTGGGTGGCGCCATGGCAGCAGCTGAAGCCAGCGGGAGGGAGGAGTCTGGTAGAGAGGCCTGGGCTGCTGCCGTCCCTGCTGTAAGATCACTGTTCAGCTCTCTCCCACTACTTGTCCAATTCTTCTCTCGTCCACTTTAGTTGCTTTGCCATTCTCTGTCTTCCACATTATGTTTTCTCCGTTTTACATACAAGCTTCTAGTTGAATTTATACTGAATTTTTTGCAAACCTTTCGTTGACTTGTAGTTCGGATTCTTGGGAGAAAGAAAATGATCCAACAATGGAAGTGTAATCGCCTAATCAGAGCTGCATCCAAACCCATTCGTCTTAAAATCCAATGTGCAGTTATATGGTTCTCGATAGTGAGTTTAACTGTCTGTCATTCTGATCATGTCTGTCTCTGTGTGATAGGAGTGGGTACCGATCATCAGACATGACCTGATCACCCAGAGGAAGATGAAGGCCCAGCCTCCCATGTCTGACGCCTATTTACATGGGATGCCTGCCAAACGCAGGAAGGTAAATAGATTGCCTGTGCATGAAACTAACTTATGTACAAAAGACAAGCCCTGATCTCACTAGTCTTCCGTTTATAGGAGGCATCCTGCAAGCTTTGTTGGCAGACTGATTCCTGGCTGTAGCTGTAGTTGACCCTCCATGGCTAAAACATGGGAGCCTTGCTGTATCAGGGCTAACGTAAACTCTGATCACATTGTAGTATCGGCATGCTATGTTCAACATCTGAGTGCGAGGGCTTATTCTTGTACTAAGTTGGATTGGCGTATGACCAGGGTGTGTGTTTTCAGACAGGACAGGGGGACGGCGCTCTTCTCTCCCTCTCCGACGCAGTGAGCAGGGCTGCAAGGACGGCCGAAGTCAGGCCAGTCACTTCCCCAGACCACCTGCAGGAGGAGCTTGACAGCCCTGAGCTCCAGGAGGCATATTCAGAGCAGGTAGAGTCCTCCACTAACACTCACTGACAGAAAAACAAGCTGTTCCATCATTCCATGGCTTCTCCTAATATTACAGATGTCACACATTGACACGATTGTAAATGGTCATTAGGGAGCTGCCACTGACGGTTATATGCCGTGGTGGAAAAAGTACCCATTTTCTAGTCAGGATACCTTAATAGAAAAGGACTCAAGTAAAAGTCACCCAGTAAAATACTACTCAAGTATCAAAAGTAAATTCCTTGTAAATTTGGCAAACCAGATGGCACTGTTTGTTCTTCATTTGTGGATATTCAGGGGCACTCTGACACCCAGACATAATTTACAAACAAAGCATGTGTTTAGTGAGTCCACCAGATCAGAGGCAATAGAGATGACCAGGGATGTTCTCTTGATAAGTGTGTGAATTGGACAATGTCTGTCCTGCTAAGCATTCAAAAAGTACATTTTCTTTAGGAATGTAGTGAAGTAAAAGTTAACTATAAATTGTAAAGCAAACTAAAGCATTTTGCACCACTGGTTGTGATTTTCAATATTGAACGATGATTCATTTAATGTTGAACGACCCTTTTTGTAATTGCCACCTTTGTCCTCTGTATCAGGTGAAGAAAGACATAAAGAAGCGAGTGAGAGAGGACCCGGACTTCAGCTCTCAGCAGTTCCCCAGCACACACAGAGCTTTTTCATCAGACTCATAACCTAACCACAACTTGTTTTGCAACCTGATGAAACTTTACACATAACCAACCTGTACACATCCTCACCATCCTTTACTTTTGGATTGCTCAGTATCACAACTGAATGCAGTTAAGCCTAAATCAAATGTATTTATAAACGCCCTTCTTACATCAGCTGATATCTCAGTGCTGTACAGAAACCCAGCCTAAAACCCCAAGCAATGCAGGTGTAGAAGCACGGTGGCTAGGGAAAAACTCCCTAGAAAAAGGCCAGAACCTAGGAAAATCAGGTACCTACCAATTTTTTTGTTGTACCAGACACATCTCCTTTTGACTAAATTACTGACTGATTTATTTTTCCAGTGCCTATTTTTTTCCCCCACCCTCCTGGTGATGGAACACACCTGATTTGACAAGTTTGTCCTTATTTTATGGATGACTTACATTTGACCTTATATCTGCAATGCTGTTTTGTTTAATCATGTTAATATTATCCTGCCTATATATCTTACCTGTTGTGTTTTTCATTAGCTTCCTTGAAAATAAAAATGGCTTATTTTCAAGAGTATGCTTTCATGGGATGAAAATGTGTGCTCAATAAATAACTTGGTGTTTAATGGTGCTTATGGAAAAACAAGTACCAGCCTTTCAGTTGTCTAGGGCAGTGGTCACCAACCTTTGCAATCAAAAAGCAAGCAGAGCCACCAGACTTTTATTACATTACCTTCATAAAAACAGTTCTGTAAGAATGAGGTTTGTGCAGTAGGCCTAATACATCACAGCATATTGGCTATATTTAACCTTATTTTAACTAGGCAAGTCAGTTAGAAACAATGACTGCCTAGCCCAGCCAAACCCAGACGACACTCCCCTGACAATATTGTTTCTCAGACCAGATATTTCATTTGAGCTTTGAATACAAAATAGATTGGGGTAGCAATTGGAAGGCACAGCTCAGCATACATTAAAATAACTTTTATATTTTACTGGGCTAATTGTAATGGTGCTTTCAAGTCGGAGGTTTAGAATTGCCCGTTTGAAATATTTGGGGGTTTCGAGATGGATGACCGTTCTAAACGATCTTTCCCAGTCGGATCTAGTTCTTCCCATGATTTCCCAATTGTCTTGGACGCACTGAAGTCGGAGATTTAAGTTGTTTTGAACATGGCATTAGTCTCAGCTGAGGGAGAGCACAGCAGCTGGTGCGCCTCACTTTCCCTGCTATCTCCTTCCTTTCCTCCACTGACACAGTCTTACACCTGATGGCGAAACGCAGTCGCACCACATCTAACTCGTGCACAAATTCGTGTTGTTCCTTTAACCGGAGAAGGTTGAATATTAAAAATAGACCTAATAAATACAGCGGGAGTGAAAGCTTGGATAAGCGCGTTTTGTTTTGCAAGTGTTGAATAA
Source organism: Oncorhynchus keta (assembly GCF_023373465.1). Taxonomy (NCBI): domain Eukaryota; kingdom Metazoa; phylum Chordata; class Actinopteri; order Salmoniformes; family Salmonidae; genus Oncorhynchus; species Oncorhynchus keta. The sequence continues at coordinate 60,274,534 of NC_068454.1, forward strand.
AGACTGACAGTGCTGAATCAAAAAGGTTACATTAATTCAGTCAAAACAGCATCTCTTTGCTGTATTCTTTGACACTCTGTAGTCATGCTTTGAACGTTGTGAAATCTTACGTCGGATAGTATTCAACTGTTGCGGCCGAGGTCTTGGAAGCCTGTAAGCACGGTGATGTGAGCTATCCGATTGGCCAGCATAGTTTTAGCCCCAGATCTCCCCGTCAGGTGGAGTTTGTTTTTTTCAGACAAATTAAATGGTTCAACATTGGAATATGTTGCCTCCCGGGGCACATGGCTTCTGAATCAAGTGCGCATACCACAAACAGGGAACGCAAGCCTTTATCTTTTCTACAGAAATTGATGATAGACTATGAATGCCTTGATCGACCGGTTGGTGACCTACTGGTCTAGGGGATTGACAACGGTCATTCGCATGGTGAAATATGTTGCAACACTTATCACAGAACAGCTCACAGTTGTTCCGCCTGTGCTAATTTGATCATACAAATATAAGAGCCCGTTTGTTTAGCTTTGCTTTAACATTGTGTTAAGATTGATTTACGTATGGTGATGCCTTAATGAACAGGTTGGGCAGCCTATAGAATGAAAGGGACTACAGTCAGTTCCTGGTTCCTATCCTGTTTGGAAGGTAGGAATGTAGCCGAGGCGTGACTAACAGCACTAAGTTACATTTTCTTAGGTCATAAGACTGCATTGCAACTCACTGTGCTTTGGATCTAAAGTAGATCTCAGAGGGGTTTGGCCAAATGAGGCAAGGCAAGTTTCTATGCAAACCAATGTTCACTGGAGAACAGTTAAACTAGTGTAAGTTGGATGAAGCATTGAAGTCACACTACCCCCTTTCCAGTGAAGAAATCACCTCAGTAAATTATTTTCTTCCTGAATCTCCTTTTGATAATTGTATTTTTTTGGTTGTGACATTGTCAATGCGAGTGATAATAGCCTAAAGTAGATGTTTAGAAATGGGTTGTAATATGAACTGATACGAAATCAGTTTGTGTAACGCTTGACGCATCCAGATCTCAAATGAATAGGATGATATGGCCTAACCATTTAGAAACAGACAAAAAAAAGCTTAATGTTTGTACTGGTACATGCCCTGTGAAGTGATCAACTCCATCTAAACTTTAGTAGAGTTGAATCTGAAAAAGAAGCTGAATCTGTTGGCATCCGTATGACATCTAATACCCCCCCCATACACGCAACAAAGACAGCACTGTGTAGGTACCCAAAGAAAGCCGGGTTTGAAACTGGGAATCCACGGACAGCTTACCAGGAAACATTACGCTTTGCCTGTGCTCTGTTTGTATAAGGTGTGCACAGTAGGTTTATGACATTTGATCACTACTCCAATCAGTGACCTCAGTCAAATTTAACCTTAAAAGTAACTGCTCTCAATTTCAGTGTCCATCACTCAAGATTCAAATTGATTGGAATTGTTTGTTTTCACCAACTTTGTCAAAAAACAGTCAATAGTATTAGATATATCAACGCAGTTATATTATCACAGCAATGGCAATATCCGAATAGGAAACAGTCGTAGTTGAGTCACAGGATCTAAATACAAATGCAATGAAAGTGCAAAGTTGAGTTCATGAACAGGCTATTTATAGAAATGCACCAGAGTTTGGATGGGAATCCTTCTGATTTCTGTATCTGTGTGTTAGCCACACTCCCATGATCTGAAATTAGATGGGGGAGAAAAAAATGAATGAGATTAAATTAATACTAAACCACAATACACAGTGAGTGTACAAAACATTAGAACACCTTCCTAATATTGAGTTGCACCCACTTTTGCCCTCAAAAGCCTCAATTCATTGGGGAATGGACTTTACAAGGTGAGACGTGTTCCACAGGGATGCTGGCCCATGTTGGACTCCAATGTGTCCAAACGTAGTGTCAAGTTGGCTGGATGTCCTGGTGGACCATTCTTGATACCCATGGCAAAGTGTTGAGTATGAAAACCCCAGCAGCGTCGTAGTTCTTGACACTCAAACTGGTGAGCCTGGCACCTACCACCATACCCCATTGAAAGGCATTTAAATATTTTGTCTTGACCATTCAATCACTAAATGGCAGTCCATGTCTCAAGGCTTGAAAATCCTTCTTTAACCCGTCTCCTCCCTGTCATCTACACTGATTGAAGTGGATTTAATAAGTGACATCAATAAGGGATCATAGCTTTCACCTGGTCAGTGTCATGGAAAGAGCAGGTGTTCCTAATGTTTTGTACACTCAGTGTAGATATCAATAGATTTGAAATTGTTGAAATAATTTCTGAAGCCAAAAAGTCTAAATCAAAAAGTCTAAAATGTAGAGTGTCGATGACATAATATAAAGATGCAGACAGTAAAAGTCCCCAATACAGAGTTATGTTTTCAGTTCCAATTTGCATAGGAATCCCACAGCCTTTCACTATGTTACACAGCAAGTTCTACCCATTGCCAGTGCAATGCTATGAGGCTACAGCAGGTTGCTAACCTCTGTGAAGCTGAAGAAGCATCCAATCCCACCCACAAAGCGTAAAACATCCTCAGCATGACTTTGGATGATTGGAGCACAAGGGTCACAGGATAATGGGTTGGAGAAACAGTCCTGTAGTGTGAGGAAGCAAGTAGAGAGGACATCATTTAAGTCATATGTCCATCACTATTTAACAAACATGTTGCTGGTTTACACTGTTAACAAGCCAGAGTCTTTACCGCGTCACAGGTGCCATTATAGTTTGGATGGAAGAAGCCACAGCAGTTTAGAGTTCTCTCCACATCCTTCTGAGTGGCCTCCGACTTGTTCCAGCCCACCTCTAGGAGTTCTTTCTACAGTGGGGGAAATGGATGAAGCGGTGCAGGGAGATTTGAATTCTGTGACCAGAGCCTCATTCAGCATGTCATCAGAGTGCTTCTTTGCGATCAACTGGAAATTATTCACACTTTCCATTTGTGTTGTGCCTTATCCATTTGTTAAATATCTAATACAGGACACAGAAGGAAAGTATGAATGATTTCCAGTATTTATTTAAGGTGTTCTACAGATTAAGTGGTCATGAATCACATTATACACATAATATATTGTCACGTACCTGCTGCTCTTTACTGATAGCCAGACATGCGGCAGACACTGACAGCTGCACCACGAACACCAGGAACAGAATAATCATGTACTGAGGCCAATTAAGGAAGCTCACATGTGACAACCCTCTGGAAACAAACTAGGCAACGCGAGGCTGTGTATTTGATAGAGAATTGTTCATAAAGTGAGAAAATAGCAGTTATTAAGAGTAGTCTGGGTACGCATTGCAACTAAGGTCCTCTAGTATACAACAGTCCTCGGTTTCAGTAGGTGTTGTAGTTTGTATTCACTTAACCATGTAATGATAGGGGACACGAGTAAAACACATTACAACCACACAAAACCAATCATATCACATGAAGGTGATGAAAAGTGAGTGGATCTAGGATCAGCTTCCCTTCCCCAATCCTAATCTTAACCATTAGTTGGGAAAAATGCAAAAAAAAACATGACCCAAGTTCAGTGTCTAGGGGCAACGTCACCCTAGTCCTGATTGAAGGATACAAAGAACAGCAGGACCTGGTGGTGCATCAGGGCTCCACAGAGGCCCACAAAGGCCACAAATAACAGGAAGATGCCCACGCCAATGACTCCAGCCACCACCCGAATACTGGAGACCAGGCCAAACCATTTCCCCCAAGCAGCTACTCCAATCAGCAGCAAGCTCACCATCTGAAGACCAAGCACAATACAAAGTGATGACAGAAGTCCACTAGGAACAGAAAAGCACTTAAAAAGGACTGATTTCTTTGATGTGGGCAAAGTCAACACCATCTCATATTTAGGCTACAACCTTCAGGTTGATTAAAGTCTTTAGACAGATGTTACAATGTATCAAATTTATGTATTTATTTCATAATACAATATTTATTGAGACATTGGGAAAGTATCACATTGAGTATTTTGATTATATTATACATTAATTGCAATAATTGTATGATGATAATTTATCACTCTATACAGATATGGTTTTTCAGTTACTGTACCACCAACATAAATTTACTCTGCCCCGAGTAACCCTGAAGTAAAATGTACTTATGGGATTACAAGTAGGCTTATGGTATCATGAGGCTTCTTAAATACCCCCAGAGGTCCTAGTACGCCTGGTTGGGAACCAATCATTTAGACTTTGCATTAACTGAGAGACATTGTGTCAACTGTTTAGAATGTAGCCTACTATCATTTTGATAGGTGTCACAACGACTTAATTTGCATGATAGCCCTTCTTGCCCTGGCTATATCATTCTTGACTAGAATCATGTTGGCTTTTGCACTTTCATTAATAGCTTATCATCGAAAAACAATTCGTACCCATATGGAAACATCTTTGCGTGGTACTTACAACATAAAGTATGTTCAGAGCGCATAGGGAATTCTTCGTGCAAACAAATCCTCCGCAAACCATCTCGAACAAAGCAATTATCAGACTCAAATGTGTCTGAGTTGGAAAATTAAGAAGTCTTATCATTGAATGAAAAACACTGACTGTGGCGTTTTTAAGGTGTGTAGGATTCAAAGGAGGGACAAGTCCAGGGAAATAGGTTTTCAATTTACGGGATTGGTCGTCTTGAAATGATGACTTCACATATGCAAATGCAGCTAAAAAAAATGTGTGATGGCCGAGCAAGTAATTACCCAAGTGTTATTTTAATCACCAGATACTGTGTATGTTTATTTATTTATCATTTACTTAACTAGGAAAATCAGTTAAGAACAAATTCTTATTTACAATGACAGTCTAACCTGGTCAAACCCGAACGACGCTGGGCCAATTGTGCGCTGCCCTATGGGACTCACAATCACAACCGGTTGTGATACAGCCTGGAATCGAACCAGGGTATATAGTGACACCTCTAGCACTGAGACGCAGTGCCTTTTTGACCGCTGCGCCACTCTGGAGGTTTACTAGGACTAGGCTGCACTGTAAGACATTTCACATAAAATATTCCCTTACAAAAAAAGATTGCAATCAGAGTGCAGTAAGCTGCAAATAATGTCCAAAAATAGTTACTTTTTTTACTACAGTAATTTTGCAGTGTAACTGCAGTTAGAGTGCAGTATAACTGCAGTTCAACTGCAGTACACTACAGTTATTATGTAATTACTGCTCCAAAATACCACAGTGGACTGCAGTTACTGCATTTTACTGCAGTTTCAAAACTGCAATCTTTTTGTAGGGTAAACCCTTACAAAAAAAGGGTAAACCCCTACAAAAAAAGATTGCAGTTTTGAAACTGCAGTAAAAGTGCAGCAACTTTAGTCCACTGTGGTATTTTGGAGCAGTAATTACAGAATAACTGTAGTATACTACAGTTACACTTCAAAATTACTGCAGTAAAAAAAATGCTATTTTTGATGAGGAAAAATACTTTTGCAACAATGGGAGCATATAACGACACTAATGTATCTTTAACCTCTATCTTCTAATTTGGACATTGATAAACAACACTATTGCTTTTCAATAAAACACCTTAATATTTGTTATTCAAGTTATGAAAGTGTGCTCGTGCTTGAGAACAAATGTGATGAATGATACCCCACTAAAACATATTGAAGAACACTGACGGCTAGAGGAACAATGTATAAAATACGTACAGTCTAAACGATTCAACATATCAAGAATGAACTTTCTAAACTTCTGTGGAACTGCTAACAAATGTTGAAAAGGGGGAGGAGAATGGGCTTTGAAAGCGGTTCGTATTATGATAAATAATTACGGTGTTGAAATTTTGTATACTGCAATAATATATATGCATATTATTTACGTTCTGTGTTAATGTCTTCAATGGAAGAGAAAAAGTTGAATGAATTCATATGAATTTCTATGCCCACCCTTGTACTAAACACGTGGTACAGTCTGAAACCACCAGTTTAACCCCAACAGCCAGCTAGCAAGCTTCAGAATGAAAACCAAACAACGTGATAGTCTATAATTTAGTTTCACTCATAATTATCCATATTTGTCTTATGTCATTGACTGATTTTTTTTAACACACAATTCTAGCCAATATGTCAGCTCCGAAGAAGGGAGATCTATCTCCCACGGAGAGGGAATTATTCGTAGTTATTGCTGCAGGTAAATCCTCTTTACTTTAATGCTAATGTTAGCTAGCTAGACAGTACGCTTGCTACTGTAGTCTAGATAAGATATCTGAGATTGCTGTGCGATTTCACATTTAACTAGTGCGTTATGTAATGGGTTAAATTATGTTTCTAATGATGGTGACTATATGGCTAACTTGATAGCTCAATTCAGCAAGTTGCATTGGAAGGAAACTTGCTAACTACTGTAGCTAGCTAGCCAAGCTAGTACAGATAGTTATAAACATCTCTAATCTGCTAACGTTAGTATTGTACAGTACTACTAGACGTTATGTTAGCTAGCTAGCCAGTTCATGACATTTCTGAAACAGTTTTCTAGACAAGATAACTGGTGGTTGTTTCAAGCCTTGGTTAACTTGTGGCAGTGTTCATAACTTTCAATGCAATGCAATACAATCCCTTGAAGGTATAGCATGCTTGTACAAGTAATGATTGACCTTTGATGCTTTTTTTCAGGAAATGTTCAAGAAGCCTCAAGATTATTGGGCTGCAAGGATGTCAGAGTCAACTGTTTGGATGAGGTTTGATTTTTCAACGATATTATATTGTAACATTCGTTTTTGATTGATTTATGCTCTTCATAATTTGTCTGCAAACTGGACAGTAAGGAAACCACAGACAGCATGTCTCTTTTTGTTTCATAACATTGCCTATGTCTGCTCCTCAAGAGGCAGGCAGTCCATTCCAGGCACTCCACAGTTTAGCAAAAGCTATTTTCCGCAATCTCATTGTCCTGTATTGTGCATTCTACAATGCTGTACAATGGGAAATGTTTTTATGTGGATTTAATTCGGCATAATTTGTCTATAATAGGCTACTTAAATGATGCATATCTATAACATACACTACTGACAGTTCTGTTTCTCCTCCTCAGAATGGGATGACACCCCTCATGCATGCTGCATACAAGGGCAAGGCGGACATGTGCAAGCTGCTATTGCAACATGGGGCAGATGTGAACTGTAATGAACACGAGCATGGCTACACGTCACTGATGTTCGCCGGGCTATCAGGTAGGCATATTTTCTCACTGTTCATATTGCTGAGAAAGGAAATCCCTGTGTAGATCAGGGTGCCCCATGGTGAATTCGTTAATTTGACTGTGTCCGGTAACTCTTTTCCCCCCACCTTGCCATCTAGGTAAGACTGATATCACCTGGATGATGTTAGATGCAGGAGCGGAGACAGATGTGGTCAACTCCGTCGGGCGAACAGCATCTCAGATGGCTGCGTTTGTCGGTAAGTACAGTAAGGATATCACACATAACAGGAAGTGTATGTGATGTCTGTGACGCAGAATAAACTTGAATGACTCCATATTGGCATTGCCACCCTTTATTCTAATCGTGTTCATTCGGGCACATTCTGTTTGGAGCCTTATGAATGCAACCTCTGTCACAGTGAGACATCGGAACTTGTTTCTCATCCAGGTGTATCTCCTCTCCCTCTCCCCAGGGCAGCACGACTGTGTGACGGTGATCAACAACTTCTTCTCGCGGGCCAAGCTGGAGTATTACACCAAACGCCAGGGGCTAGAGAAGGAGCCCAAGCTGCCCCCCAAACTGGCAGGGCCCCTCCACAAGATCATCATGAGCACCAACCTCAACCCTGTCAAGGTAAATACCACCACCGCTGTCTCTGGGCCACAATATGGAATAGTGGGTTGGAGTGAGATATTAAGTGAGGCATATTTAATCAAAGCAATGTGTACACCAGACCACTCAGACCAGCAAGGATATCAGGCGGGGGAAAAAGTAAGCAGACCTTTTCCGACTAAAGACAAGTCTGTTGGAGAACTGTAAAAGGCAAAACACAAAGACAGACCACCACCAATATAACCCTATCCATGCGTTATGTCACCTTTTTATAAAGCATAGCTTTTTGGCGAATAGTGGGTTATGTCCATCCATCCTACATAGGGAGCTGTTATGTCACCCCTTATAGTGTATGAGAACCCCCCCTTCTCTGTCTGCCTCTCTCAGATGGTGCTTCTGGTGAAGGAGAACCCGGTGCTGGCCGAGGTGGAGGCCCTGGAGAAGTGCCGGCGGGTGATGGAGCTGATCTGTGAGAAGTGTGTGAAGCAGCAGGACATGAACGAGGTGCTGGCAATGAAGATGCACTACATTAGCTGTGTGCTGCAGAAGTGTGCCTCCTTCCTCAAGGAGCGTGATGACAAGCTGGAAGGACTCATCAAGAGGTGGGCGAAGGGGTTGGACTGTATGGGCTGGTTTCCCAGACATGCATAGAGTATACACATATGAACATGTAAATACATATGGGGCTGGTTACCCGGACACTATTATTACTATTTATAGATCTTTTTTTATTAAACTGGACTGACAGAGGATGTCAATGCAAAAAGTCGGTAATATAAGGAAGAAATTGCTATGAAATGCATATATCTGGCTGCACTGATGATGTGTAGAAATACTCTTGACACACTAAATCTGTTTTTGATTGTTATGTATACTGTATTGCAATGCATACAACCCCAGATGTCATTGCTGTCCCCATGCAGCTTGTTGAAGGGCCGGGACAGTGACGGCTTCCCGCTGTTCCAGGAGAAGTTCATCAGAGAGTGCATCCGCAAGTTCCCCCACCGTGACGCCACACTGCTGCAGCAGCTGGTACGAAGTATCGCTCCCGTGGAGATCGTGAGTCAATCAGTCATCAATCAAATTGATTTATGAAGCCTCTTTTACCATCAATATTTGTCACAAAGTGCTTTTACAGTCATGCTCTCTCTCGTGATGTCTGTCTGTGTATTTAATATAGACTCATTTTGCAACGTCACTTTGAGTGGAGCACCACTTGTAATAGTTTCATGTTATGGGCTTAATAACCATTTCAACGTTTATACTGTTAGGCCCGGTTTCCCAGACAATGATTAAGCTTAGTCATGGACTAAAAAGTATGCTCAATGAGGAATTTCCTTTAAAATAGCTTTTTATTTCATGACTAGGCTTAATCTTTGACCATTAGTGTCATTGTCAATTGTTTGTACTGTATATCTTGTGTATATTTAGAATTTTCTCTACCATTTCCCCTTTCTGTCCTGGTCAGGGTAACGATCCTACAGCCATCTCAGTTTTGATCCAGGCTATAACAGGACAGGTGGGCTTCATGGATGCAGAGTTCTGTACCACCTGTGGGGAGAAGGGAGCAGAGAAGAGATGCTCCATCTGTAAAATGGTAGGCACAATGCGCTTTTCTACAGTAACTCATATCAATACAGTCAAATGCTATTTTCATATATCCATTGTCATCATTCATAGAACTGCAATAGCAATGGTCATTATGTATCCTTTGCATCCGACGCATGGGCCTCTCTTCTTACCCAACACATGCAACGTTTTTGTATTCCTATAGGTGATTTACTGTGCCCCGGCCTGCCAGAAAATGCACTGGTTCACCCATAAGAAGGTCTGCAAGCAGCTTCAGGAGCAGAGAGAAAAGCACGAGGCAGAGTCAGCCAAGCTGATGGAGCGACAGAGGAAAGGTATTGGAGAAATATTCTTCAGCCGTACATTTTCATGTCACCTCTTGTTTAATTTGTATATGTCTCATTGTAATTTGAAGTGACCAAGGATGACATGAAACACCTACTGTACATTGGTTACAAAACGATGCTTGGTTTTGAATAGGATGCTTCAGCTTCAAAAGTGGTTAGTTAGGTTAAATGGTCTTTCCATTGCGCCGTGTTACAAGGCATCATGTTAACAGTGGGCCACTTATGTGTTTCTCAGAGCAGAGCCAGGCGGTAGAGTCAGCGACAGGCTCCATGCAGGACCTCTCAGTAGGACCCAATGAAGACTCTCCGTCTTCCCCGTCCCCCTCTGACAACCAAGCAGACCCCCCTCCCCCCAGCCCTGTCTCCACCACTCCAGCCACAGAGAACTGAAGGAGGTCTGTAAGGGACGTCCAACACAGGTGCACAATGCCTATACACCCTGCTGTCTCCCCTACTACAGGTCTACACTGTTGTCCTAGAAGGTCTAAGGGAGGCTTGCCGTGTAAGGCCCAACAGTTAACCTGGGGATGAAGTACGCAGGAGCTTCACACAAGCTTAAGGCCTGAACCCATGGGAAAGGATCCCTTATTTATTGATGATCTGACATTGTTTTCCACCAAAGCAACGCAACACTATTGCACACGATGGAAGAAGGGTTAGGGTCACGAGTGTCTATGCTTTAAAAAAAATATATATATATATTATTCCATGTTTTTTTTTTCATCATTCATGTCCAATGTTAAATTGTACACTAATATAATTATGTCAGGTTTTTTTTTCAAGAATAATGCAAAGTGCTTCAGGGAGTGTTATGTAAAGAAGTAGTCGTAGGTTTAATTTGCTTTTCTGTTTGTTCATGTCCTTAATTTCCCTAGTTAATAGATAAAGGACATTGTTTCCAAACATACAGTAAATTGGCTTGAATTGGCCAAGAACAAAATAATTTTAAAGTTACTGTAACCTCCTGAAAAAGGAATTTGGCAAATCCCTCTAACAATGTGGCTTTTTTGTTGTTGTTGAATACTGATGTTTCGAAGATGTCAAATGTCTGTGATTTGCAATACAACAGAATAAACACCACTACTGTCTCTGTGCTTTTGATTGTATGACAGATTACTCATCTGAGTGTCAGCCTGTTTGTATCAGTCATGCCAAACCTTGCCACTCCTTGTCATGCCAAACAATGTTTCGTATGACACCGCTTTGACATGATAGCACAAACAGGTCTGGGATCAGGCTAAGACTAGACTCCACTCACATGGGAAATGTGCTTAGCGTAGACCAGTGAGGATTCAGACTCCCAAAGTTCTTCCTCCAGTTCATCCTGTACTGTGTAACATTGAACTGGGGTGTCTGTTTGTTGTGTAGTGGTAATGAGAAAACTGATTCTATTGACTTGTATAATTCAGCTAGAGCTCTCTCTACAGGCTCATACAGCATGACACCGCAGTGACCTCCAGGTGAGAATTTCAATTGTATTTCCTCACATCCTCCTCCTCTTCTCAAAGCATTTTAGAGAAGATCTGATGTTCCTCCCCTGGGATCTTCTCCTCCAATGAGAGAAGACATGAAAAATCGGTTAAATACAATTGAGATTCACCCCTCTTGTTTCTGGTGCAGTTATCTGAACATGACAGTGAGGATGTTGGCCCCTGGCTGGTTCCATTCCCCCAGCAGTGGAAAAGTCCTTCCAGTCCACAGTGGAGAACTGCATGATGGATCTCTGCATGGCTCTGTGCACACTGGGATATGCTATCTCACCGAATGGGCTCCTGGGCAGAGATAAGCATCACAGAGAAGCACATATAAATAGACATTGAGAACATTCACTACTTTAGGATTCATACATTCAATTGTAACATTGCAGAATTTGTATTAAGAGATAATCACGCATATCCCTTATTTGTGACTTACTTTAAATGTTGTCTTGATCCATAGTGAACTGCAAGTCGGATGAAAATGATCAAATTGATTGCATATTTTCTCATTTTTTGAATTCAATAGATTAAAAAACTGGTGAATTGCAATATAAGGCAAATGCTCTTCTCCTTTGGTACAGTACAGTATTTTACCTTGAGCAAGGTGTCATCCCTCCCCATAGATGCTAGTCTCTCTACTGGTAGGAGTCTCTGCCCGGCTGCTAACTGGGGGATACAATGGTGTTCTATACTAAACGACTGTAATGAACTGTTCCTCTCCTCCTGCTTCATCTCTGTCAACCGGGCATCACTTTAGGTTCAACAAGGATCCCAGACTTGACACAGCAATGTATTGTAACAGTTTCACGAGTTAGTTGTCTATTTTCCCATTTTTGGAATATGATTTCAATATTTGTTGACATACTTCTTCTATCCAATAGCTTCACTGAAGGCAAGCTATGGACCACATATTGACGATATCCGGCCTGTTGTGAGTAGCGATTCAGGGAAAAAAGCTGCAAAAGCAATTGTCAAACAAGTTTTCATCTACAATACTGTGTCAAATCTAAAGGAGGCTGGTGGGGGGGGGGGGGTATTGGAGGATGGGCTCGTTGTAATGGCTGGAATGGAATTAATGGAATGGTATCAAACATATGGAAACCACATTTGACTCTGTTCCATTTGTTCCATTCCAACCATTAAAATGAGCCTGTCTTCTTTTCCTCCACCCACCAGCCTCCACTGGTCATATCTGTTGGTCCTCACATAACCATGTCAAATGTGAGGGCCTTAGACTGTACAGTATCAGTGGAATCCCTATTCACTCACTGACAGTGTGGAGATGCTACAAGTTCCTCAACTCAGCCACGCAGTCCTCCAGCCTCTTCATCTGGTGTTTGTGCAGAAGAAGAACCCAATGAAAGGTCAGGTGTCCCAGGGCGTCTAGGAATGGAAAACATACAGTAAGGACTGTAGCCTGGGTGCCAGCCTGTTTCTGCTCTCTTAACAGCTCCATGTGACATTGTCGTGCCAATAATTGATACATTTTGGTGTAATGTGAGGCTAAATGATAACAATCATGATATTGTTTTATTTATTATTATTATTATTTTAACGTTCATGATATGACATTATTACTCGTGCTGCAATTGCGTTCCTTCAACAATGGCAATGACTGGTCAGTAGATGGCATACTATCTCTACCTAGTGTATTGACTACAGGGTGACAAAGGTTTCCCTGAATTGCATGCACTTATTTAATTACATTATCGTGGGCCTATTACTGAATTGTAGCCCAAGTTCACAATTCTATTCTTCACAGTAAACTGGGATGTTTCACAATTTTGACATAATAATTCATATCAATTATAATATACAATTGGGAAAATGAAATCAGTACCTTGAATCTGGTGGCTAAAGGCAAACTGGGAACAGCTCTCTCTAGCATAAGAAACAAATCCATTGTCTGCATTTATACAGTGGGATTCCTTGGGGATTCATAGTGAATTCTACACACCCATGAACTTTTTCTCTTGGCTTTGTTCCCATGTTGTCCCTCTCTAGTCCTCCCCCCTCCTATTACCACATGAGGGTCCCTTCTTGCCAATACACACACTCCTGTCATGTTGCTTGTCGTTATGTTAATAACTCACTGTGTGTGTGTGTGTGTGTGTGCATATTTGTGCATGCAGGAATGTGTGTGGGATTGTGTGCCTGTCCCTTTACTTCTCACAGGATTCTGTCACCTGATCTACTCCTATATGTCACTGTCTCCATGGTCTGGACACCTACAGACGGTGCTGTCTCAGCTTTCTGCTCCTTTAGATAGGAGAAACATGACAGTGGTATATCGTATGAACTTCTGCACCATTCACCCCATCACCTAAAGGACTGTAGATGGGAAAGCCATCCATGTATTACTAGTCTCCTGGGATAAAATGGTATGATTGTCTTTATTTTGTGGCGGAAGTGAGGTAGGTGAAAGAACCTTTTAGTGAAATATGCCTTGCATTAAAGAAAGAGACAAGGTCGTTAGTTACAAAATCAACAATAGTACAAACAATATATTATGGCTTCACCTTTACATGTATTCAGGCAGATATTATATCACAAGATACAGTAATCTGCTTTGTTTTCAATGCTTTGTGGTATTCTACACAGGAGGAAGGAGGGCCCTATATTTAAGGTTCATATGATAATGACACTGAACAAAAGTGTATCAGATTTCATTCACATAAGCAACAATTAGTGTCTATGTGTGACACTTCTTTTCAAATCTGGAAGACAAGGCTGAAGTGAATGCTCCCACAGAAGTAATTATATCTCTCCTTGCCATGAGTTGCGCACACACAAAGACTCCAGTTAGTCTAGGCACTCCAATCATTAGGTATAAAAATGACAAGGGATTGAGAGGTCGAGAGGAAGAGAATGACAGAGACCGAAAACAAATTACACAGACCGTATCAGCTTTCATTTTTGAATTAAGAAGAATAGGTGAGATTGCATGTCAGAACATGGAAGATGATTAAATGAGGGAATATATATAAAAAAATATATAAAACAACATTTAACAGAAGAAGAACACATTACTGCAGAGACCAAAAGTGGAGGGTTCTTCTATAATTTTGAATAGATTAAATGTGATGAATAGATTGCGATCTTAAGAAGCGCAAATTACGCAATAGCACCAAATCCCATCAATTGGAGAGACAGGAACAGGATCACTCCAGATGTTTTAGACGCACTGGCTCTCTAGCGCACAGACACATGGGCGTGGTTATCCAGTTATACGCCCAGGCTTCAGTCAAGAGATCCCATGATGTGCACCTGAGCGGTTGCCAAAACTAGACTCGGGCAGGCCTATATAAAACAAGCTCAGAACGTAGTATCTCTGCCGCAGACATCAGAGGCACAGAATCAATTTACCTGACACGGGATCTGCTTATTCCCTAAATTCCCAGAAGCAAATATGCACTTGAGCGCATGCAAGGCGTGCCACCTTGTATTCTTGTTTTCTATTCTTGTGAGGAGTTGCCAGGCGTTCAATAATGATGCTACGGAGATCCTATACTCGCACGTGGATACTCCTGTGCAAGATGCCCGGAGCAACGTCTCTTTAAATCGGGCAAGAAACGGCGGGAGAGGCGCGGGAAATACTGCTGGGAACGATAGAGTTGGTGAGTATTGTTCAGTATTCTTTATCAAAACATTGAGAAATTGTGCGTTGTTTTTAACTGATTTACTTTTAAGTTTTAATTTATTTCTCAAGACAAGTGCATAGACATATTTTTTTTTTCCAGCGCAAGCAGGTTTATAGAGGCTTCTACAATTAGGTTGTTGAGATGGTGTTCTCTAAATTATATTTGAAATTAATACACTACATTCTTAATGTAACTGCTAAAATGACATATGATTAGCTCTGGTCAGTAGCTAAGTAGTGACACTCTCCAGAGACAGTATCAGATGCCCCCACTGAGTGAGACCAGGCAAAGCTTGGCACAATGATCTTACACACACACACACACACACACACACACACACACACACACACACACACACACACACACACACACACACACACACACACACACACACACACACACACTCCTGGCAGGTGTCCAAGCAGGGCAGCAGAGATGAGTCACCCAGGGCAGCCAGGCTAGCGCTTGGGGAGTGATCGTGTGTCGGCGCCACTGAATGGAGGTGTGTTCCTATACACAGGAAGTCTGTGATTGTGGCGGTGTTTGACTTGAGCTCTCTCAGGACCCCGAGCATGAAGGAGAGAAAGGGAGCCTCTCCTCTCTTCATTCATCAAACTTTGTCATAGAGAAGGGGGCACATTGTCACAGAGGTGTATGGCAGTCTGTGAATGGGGCCCTGGCTTGGATTACAGGGAGAGTGAGGAACTGTAGCCTGGAGCAGAACAGTGCTGATAGTCCTACCAGTTGCCCGCTGATAATCCTACAAGAAAGCCAGCTCCATTGACATAGCTCAGAACACTAAAGCCCTTCCTCTCATGCAAGTGCAATGCACCATTTCCTCCCTACAAGCCAGTAACCAGTATAGGCTTACAGTCTGTGCCAAAAACCTCCAAATGAACCAAATAGATGGCTGTGTTTGTAAGGTTTTCTGATCGAAAACCCTTTATGTTACCTGCAGTAGGATTCAAAGTGAAACCAAATTGTTTGTGTCCACAAAATAACATTTTTAATCTTCAAAGTGGTTTGATTCTCATCGTTTTTCTGTTTCTCTCTTTCACAGACCAGAGAAGCCAAGTTGGCTGTAGAGAGCTGAGGTCCACCAAGTACATCTCCGATGGCCAATGCACAAGCATCAACCCCATAAAGGAACTAGTATGTGCTGGCGAGTGCCTCCCCGCTCAGATGCTTCCCAACTGGATTGGCGGCGGCTACGGCAGAAAGTTCTGGAGCCGGAGGAACAGTCAGGACTGGCGCTGCGTCAACGACAAGACGCGCACCCAACGCATCCAGCTGCAGTGCCAGGACGGCAGCACAAGAACGTATAAAATCACCGTGGTCACCTCATGCAAGTGTAAGAGGTACTCCCGGCAACACAACGAGTCGAGCCATATGAAGTTTGAGGAGCCTGCCTTGTCTCGGCCCCAGCTTCTCCACAAACACAAAGCCAAAGCCAAAAGGAGGCTAGGGAAGATTAAGCTAAATGAGAATTGGCATGAAGCAGAGCCCTAAGGCATGACTGCAGAATGCCTCTGTGACTGTGGTCTTGGATTATCTCTTTATTGGGACTGGCTTGTTGTGAGGAGGACCACTGAAAGTGACTTTGTAAAAGCGAATGGCATTGGTTGCTTGCTACATCTAAGGGCCAATGGGCACCATTGAGTCATTAGCTAATAAAATGAAATTAACCTAAATGGGGTCATCATGACCAATAGAACTGTCTGGAACCTTAAGATAACTCGCATCGTTTAAGTTCTTGTATGACAATGTAAACCTGCTCATAACTCCATTATACAAACAGTTTTACAGCCAATATAATGTAATAAAATAAGCTCTGCATGAAAAGGGATTCTCAACACAAAAGCACCAAAAATACACAACACAATGTAAATATGTGTACATATATAATATGATATCACATGTCCTCTGAAGTATGATAACATATGTATAAATGTTTTCGGTAAGATGTATATGATGTAATATATATGTTGTATTGCTATTCATTTGCTAAACCTTTTAATATGCATCACACATATTTTGCAAAAATCTGTCATTGCTCATGCTTTCATTTTAATAAAACATGTTAACCCAAATTTCCCCTTATTGTATGTTGATTCTTAAATTACCACTTTTAAAATGGACTATTACCCAGTATTATATTTTGCATACTTTATTGATGTTCCCCCTGCAATTATTTTATGTCCTGGGGCCATTTTCAAGTTCTTGTTTCATTGATGTAAGTCCATGTCCTGTGGCAGGCTACTTACACATAGTAATTTAGTTTGAAATATATCTTGGGTGGCAGTGCATGTCGACCACCTACAAATATGTAGGCCTACCCCAAATTGTTCTATGGAACACTAGATGGCATTTCAATGTTGACGCATGTACAGTTGAAGTCGAAGTTTACATACACCTTAGCCAAATACATTTAAACTCATTTTTTCCACAATTCCTGACATTTAATCCCAGTAAAAATTCCCTGTCTTAGATCAGTTATTATCCCCACTTTATTTTAAGAATGAAATGTCAGAATAATAGTTGAGAGAGTTATTTCAGCTTTTATTTCTTTCATCACATTCCCAGTGGGTCAGAAGTTTACATACACTCAATTAGTATTTGGTAGCATTGCCTTTAAATTGTTTCACTTGGGTCAAATGTTTTCGGGTAGCCTTCCACAAGCTTCCCACAATAAGTTGGGTGAATTTCGGCCCATTCCTCCTGACAGAGCTGGTTTAAATGAGTCAGGTTTGTAGGCCTCCTTGCTTGCAGACGCTTTTTCAGTTCGTCCCACAAATGTTCTATAGGATTGAGGTCAGGGCTTTGTGATGGCCATTCCAATACGCTTACTTTGTTGTCTTGAAGCCATTTTGCCACAACTTTGGAAGTATGCTTGGGGTCATTGTCCATTTGGAAGACCCATTTGTGACCAAGCTTTAATTTCCTGACTGATGTCTTGAGATGTTGCTTCAATATATCCACATCACTTTTCTTCTTCATGGCACCATCTATTTTGTGAAGTGCACTAGTCCCTCCTGCAGCAAAGCACCCCCACAACATGATGCTGCCACTCCCGTGCTTCACAGATGGGATGGTGTTCTTCGGCTTGCAAGCCTCCCTCTTTTTCCTCCAAACATAACGATGGTCATTATGGCCAAACAGTTCTATTTTTGTTTCATCAGACCTGAGGACATTTCTCCAAAAAGTACAATCTTTGTCCCCCCCATGTGCAGTTGCAATCTGTAGTCTGGCTTTTTTATGGCTGCTTTTCAGGTTATGTCGATATAGGACTCGTTTTACTGTGGATATAGATACTTTTGTACCTGTTTCCTTCAGCATCTTCTCAAGGTCCTTTGCTTTGTTCTGGGATTGATTTGCACTTTTCGTACCAAAGTGCGTTCATCTCTAGGAGACAGAACGCGTCTCCTTCCTGAGCGGTAAAATGACTGCGTGGTCCCCATGATGTTTATACTTGCGTACTATTGTTTGTAGAGATGAAAGTGGTACCTTCAGGCATTTGGAAATTGCTCCCAAGGATGAACCAGACTTGTGGACGTCTACAATTTTTTTTCTGAGGTCTTGGCTGATTTATTTGGATTTTCCCATGATGTCAAGCAAAGAGGCACTGAGTTTGAAGGTAGGCCTTGAAATACATCCACAGGTACACCTCCAATTGATTCAAATGATATCAAATAGCCTATCAGAAGCTTCTAAATCCATTACATCATTTTCTGGAATTTTCCAAGCTGTTTAAATGCACAGTCAACTTAGTGTATGTAAACTTCTGACCCACTGGAAATGTGATGCAGTGAATTATAAGTTGGAAAAATGACTTGTGTCATGCACAAAGTAGATTTATTTTACCAGGTAAGTCGACTGAGAACACGTTCTCATTTGCAGCAACGACCCAGGGAATAGTTACAGGGGAGAGGAGGGGGATTAATGAGCCAGTGGGGATTATTAGGTGACCATGATGGTCAGATTCTGAATTTAGCCAGGACACCAGGGTTAACACCCATACTCTTACGATAAGTGCCATGGGATCTTTAATGACCTCAGAGAGTCAGGACACCCGTTTAACATCCCATCTGAAAGACAGCACCCTACACAGGGCAGTGTCCCCAATCATTTTTTAGACCAGAGGAAAGAGTGCCTCCTACTGGCCCTCCAACACCACTTCCAGCAGCATCTGGTCTCCCATCCAGGAACTGACCAGGACCAACCCTGCTTAGCTTCAGAAGCTATGCTGCTGGCAATAGATGTCCTAACCCGACTTTCCAAAACTATAGTTTGTTAACAAGAAACTGGTGGAGTAGTTGAAATCGAGTTTTAATGACTCCAACCTAAGTGTATGTAAACTTCTGACTTCAACTGTAGGTGAAGTAATCCCATATCGTATAGGCCTACACATACAATTATCATATCCCACTAGTTATACAGTTGCACCAGATCAAGCAATCTTGAATAAATGAATATGTGGTGGGTAGCCTGGCAGTTAAGAGTGTTGGCCCAGTAACTGAAAGGTTGTTTGTTCAAAACCCTGAGCTGACTAGGTGTAAAATCTCTCAATGTGCCCCTGAGCAAGACACTTAACCCCAATTGCTCATGTAAATCGCTCTGGATAAGACCATCTACTAAATGACTAAAATGTAAATGTATGCTCAATTGCATCAAGCAGTCAACATTTTAAAAGGCATGAAAGTCATAAATAACCACAAATACATAGTAGATATGATGATATCGAAATCTTGAGAACATCAGCAAAGACCTCACAGATAACATCAGTGACTTATAGCTCGTATGGGGCTTCCTCGACGGCGCAAATCGAATCAATCACTAGTCTACGCGACTCCGCCCATAAAATAATGAATGGAACGGTACACGGGGATACCGATAGGATATATTCGTGACATCAATGTTAGTCCGTTTTAACTTCAAATTAATAAATTGTCCTAAAGCATGCAAGAGGAAACGGGCGACATGGCCAGGCCTGTTGATCCAGGGCATTTCTCAACATGCGAAGCCCGGTTGGACAAGCACATTGCGGGACTTTGCAGTGTCGATTTCCCGGTAGCTGTGGTTCTTCCAGCCGGTGGCAGTGGAGAAAGAACGGGGATATTGACACCCAAACAGCTCTGCACGTTTCTCAACAGACTTCTGATAAGCTACACACTTCAAACTTTCGAGAGGTAACACTTGAAGTGTCGAATGTTTGCATGCAAATACATATCTGTCCCGTTTGGAATACTGTAGTTTTATGGTCCTGCCCCTTAACCTTGTCACTGCACAAGACAGTGGCCACATGTAAACAAACCATTTCACTGGGGTGCCAAGCTCTTTTATGTTATCGTTGAATAAATGTGAGGTTTTGTAATGTCTCAAATTATCCCATTCAAAAGATCTTTACTGAATCCATCAGGTCACACATTACAATTTTGAGTCTTTCTACAACTTCCAAAAACTTTCTACAACGTCCAAAATAGCCTACTTGTTCTTTATACTACCATGTATTTTTGTTTCAATGTGACCATTTCATTTGAATTTGGTTGAAATAATGTATGCAAATAATTGCACCCGAATGTGTTATGTATGGTAATATAACAAGTCATGACACAAGTAATGAAACAAATATACTCAACAAGAATGATATGTCCTAACCGCAGTGCGAAAGCTGTTGACTTATGACTAGACATACTGTTTCTTTGACAGAGTGCCATGGATCCAAAGCATCGTTGTGGTGGTTGCCAAGGAGAGCTTAGATTTGATGATGTACATTATCCACCGCTTCCACCACAGAAATGTCCTAGTGGTACATGGCGGATCTACTCGCCACAGATCTATATTCAATGGGGTCGGGCCCTCAGTGAGTGAGAGGGTGGTATGGCCCGCGTCAAACCAAAGGTGGTCATCATTCATGATGCAGTGCGTGCCTTTGTGGAAGAGGACTTCCTCTTGAAGATAACGATGGCTGCCAAAGAGCAAGAGGTTTGTACATATTCAAAGTCCTCTATCTCTTCCACCGCGACACAGTCAGTGGGGCACAGACGGAGCGATTCATTGCTCTCAACTGTAGCCATGTGTACCTACTGTAATCCATGACAAATGTAAACCACATTGGCTGATATTAGTGGCTAAGGAAGACACTGATATGTTTAGATGGTGATTCATATTTACATTTTACTAGCTGTGACATGATATTGTTGAAGGCTGGTCACAAAAGTGAGAAGTAAGAGCAGGAGCTCTTTGACATTGGGGCTGACTGTGTGTGTGTGTGTGTGTGTGTGTGTGTGTGTGTGTGTGTGTGTGTGTGTGTGTGTGTGTGTGTGTGTGTGTGTGTGTGTGTGTGTGTGTGTGTGTGTGTGTGTGTGACTGACTCTCAAAGCCGGCAGTCTGGTCTTCATTAACTTGCCAGTATCCCCGATCATGATTAAATGTCAGTCTCCTCTGAAGAGCATGAGATTAATTTTGATTTTAACAACATGTGTAACACACATAACACATGTTTGCTTTCATTCCATTTGCAAGTCATTTTGCCCCCATTACCTCATTGACCATACTTGTTCTTGGCACAATGGGGATTTTCATCCTCAATCACGTCATGGTCACAAGAAAATAGGATCTCAGGAATGTTGTTTAAAAAGCATTGTATGCACAAGCTGTTGTTTGGCTAGTATTTATTGTTGTTATCCAGCCATGTCTAGAACAATTGTGGTAAGCCTCAAGACACAATAGCATCGGAACCATTTGATACATTATGGATTGATGTGTGTATTTGCCATAAAGAATAAGGAAGAATGACATATTCTGTTCCGTTTATTATTTTGCAGGTTGCTGGGGCTATCCGACCTCTGGTTTCCAGAGTGATTGCTACCACATTGGAGGGCTACCTGGACCATTCTCTGGAGAGAACCAAGTACAGAGCCAGTGAGATGCCCCAGGGATTCATCTATGATGTCATCTACCAGGCTTATCAGAGGGTAGGTACTTCTAGGCAGCTCTTGTACACAAAACATTACTTGTAGTCTACCCAAGGTCCAGTTAATAAAAACTGGTAGCCCGATTTTGGGGCTATGTAAAAAAATACATAGCCCCGTGAACCCAGCCTGATCTCACAAAAACTCACATTCTGTTTCAAATAAACAGAAAGTGAATGCATCAGTCAGTCTGTTTGACCTGGCTAAAAATGACTATGTTTACCGTGCACATTTGAATTAGGGATGTGACTGATATAGAACAACCAACTATTGAATGATTTTCTTAAATGGAAATATGCCAACAAGGATGCACCTTGAAACAAAGTCCAAACCAAGCCTTGTACAAGTAGTTAGTTCTCACGTTTAGATAATGATTTTGTGAAGTTGTCTCCACTTCCGGGTCAGGGAAATAGAGAACCTTAGGTGTCTGCAAACCTTTTTCCAAATCGAGCATGTCCTGCAGGTTTTGAATGTTCCCTCTCAATGTCAAATAATTGCTTTAAAAGGTCCCTTGAATCACATAAAATGACAGTCTGAGAGAGATTTATGCTTAAGAAATAATTAATCCCAGCAATGCGACTAGATGACAAAAGACTTTATGATTCTCATACATCACACCAAGTCTTTACAGTCGTCCATTGTTCACCAGATGTGCTCGAACCTGCAGGGTTTCAAGCTGAAGAGATTGTGGTGTGGGTGCCATCATTTTCACTATGTTCATGGTTATGTCTGGGAAAGAAATGACACATTAATATACTCTGGCACTGTGCAGCCTATCACTCCACCGAACAACAGGAAAAGACCTCTTGGCTTGGCAAAGGTAACTTAAAAATAACATTGAAGTAAAGTGGTTACTACAGGTCTAACTGTCTGTGATTTTTTTTAAATTTACATGTGAGACTATTTGAACATCCAAGAATACTTGCGAAATAATAATGGAAATAATTTCACCGTGGGGTGATGTCTCACAAAACTAGAAAAAAAACATGATTTGGGGGATTTTCACAGCAATTTAATCATAGAAGGGTCCTTTGGAGGAATGTTTGTTGACATATATTTGACATTTTTTAAGTATAATTAATATCAAGCTTTACGTCTTGCTCTGTACTATGAGTAGTATTTTGATTTCAATAACAATTTTCTTACAATAATGTATGAAAATTAAAAAATATAAACATGAACTGTGTTTGGATTTGTTACTTGGAAAAACACTCTATTACATATAATCTATTACATTCTCTTTATTTTGATTTTTTTTACGCCATCCATTCAGCACGAAGCTCCACTATATATCTTTCATATGTGCGAAGGTGTAGATTTTCCTTTGGTACTTTTTGCCGTAGTTTGGTCGATTTCATTAGACCTAAATACTTTAGGTCCTTGATGATAAGTAATCCCTTTGATTATATGCCTTTAATTTCAATGCATTATTGTTTTGATTTGATAGCCGGTATTTAATGGCTTTAATATGTAGGCTATGTATCTTTTCGTAAAGCTGCCAGAATGTTTTTGGACATAATCCGTTTGATGTGTTAGATTTACCAAGACATCATTTCGTTGTGATAAAAGGCACATTTTTGAATTGTATTCATCAGATTTTGATTGTTTATATGGAAATTGTGTTAGAACATATTCAATATTTATGTTTTATCGCAATGAGTATAAATGTCTCTTCACACGTATTTGTGGAACAATTCCATATAGGGTGAGTATTGGTTAAATGGGACACAGACAAAAGTAGGACTCTTAAGCTTTGTAATAGATATCTTTAAATATGTACAATAACATAATCAACAATCAATACCCATCAAATACCTAAGTATTTGATGATAAACAATGGGTTCAATGGGTATGACATCATCATTGTGGGTGTGGCATACAACTGATATTTGAAAATAAAAGAAACCTTAACTTGACAACAAATGAGATATTGGCAAAACAAACTAACAGTTAAAACTAAGTAAATATAAATAAACATAGTGTTCTGAGGTAAATCATGTTATAAAACATGAAGGAAGGATATTCACTGTCTCATTACAACATATTTTGTAATGGGATGTAATTGAGAAACAAAATTATTGTAAGTGGTTTTTGTACTACAGTACTCTCACCTTTTTAAAATATTCCAATTTTGGCAGTTTCCCATTATTTTTACAACAATTATTTTACCAGGTAAGTTGACTGAGAACACATTGTCATTTACAGCAATGACCTGGGGAATAGTTACAAGGTATGAATGAGCCAATTGGAAGCCGAGGATAATTATGTGGCCATGATGAGGTCCAGATTGGGAATTTAGCTAGAATGCTGAGGGTTAACACCCCTGCTCTTACGATGAGTGCCATGGGATCTTTAGTGACCACAGAGAGTCAGGACACCTGTTTAATGTCCCATCCAAAAGAAGGCACCCTACACAGAGCAATGTCCCCAATCACTGCCCTGGGGCAAGGGATATTTTTTGTTGTTGACCTGTGTAAAGAGTGCCTTGTATTGGCCCTCCAACAGCGCTTCCAGCATAATCTGGTCCTCCCACCCAGGGACCAACCAGGACCAACTCTGTGTATCAGAGGCAAGCCAGCAGTGGGATTCAGGGTGGTATGCTGCTGCCAATTGCCTACTGTCAAACTGGGAGACCCTGTTACTTTAAAACTGACACTCCCCTAGGTCATTTTAATGGAGAAATACCATTTTGAAATAGATGTTTCCTTAACAGATATCCATTTTCTTAATAGGGTCAAATGTTCCATTTAATTTTCATTAATTCTGCTATCGGCTAGCTTGCTAGCGAAAGCTAGCATAGCTTCATTTTACTTGGAAAGATATGACCTTACCAACATTAAAAACCCTAGCTATCTATGTACATAACCATACAAGAATAGTTCACACCCCTTGACCCTTTTCAAATGTTGTGTCACTGGCCAAGACAATACCTCATATTGTCAAAGTGGAATAATGTTTTTTGAATTGTTTACAAATAAATAGAAAATAAAAAGCTGAAATGTCTTTTCAATAAGTATTAAACCCCTTTGTCATGGCAAGCCTAAATAAGTTCATAAGTAAAAATGTGAATAAAACATGGACTCACTCTGTGTGCAATAATAGTGTTTAACAATTTTCTGTAAGGTCCCTCAGTCGAGCAGTGAATTTCAAACACAGATTCAACCACAAAGACCACAGAGGTTTTCTAATGCCTTGCAAAGAAGGGAACCTATTGGAAGATGGGAAATGGTGTTATAAAAAGCAGACATTGAATATCCCTCTGAGCATGGTGAAGTTATTAACTTACGCTTTGGAGGGTGTATCAATACGGCCAGTCACGACACAAATACTTCCTAGCTCAAAAACTCAATTTTTAGCCCAGTTTCTGGAGAGGAAGGAAACTGCTTGGGGATTTCAACATCAGGCCAGTGGTGACTTTAAAACAGTTACATAGTGTAATGGTTGTGATAGGAGAAAACTGAGGATGGATCAACAACATTCTCCATCTCTTCATTCAAAGACTCAATCATGGACACTCTTACTGACAGTTGTGGCTGCTTTGCATGATGTGTTGTCTCTACCCTCTTGCCTTTGTGCTGTTGTCTGTACCCAATAATTTTTGTACCCTGTTTTGTACTGCTACCATGTTGTGCTGCTACCATGTTGTTGTCATGTGATGTTGCTACCATGCTGTGTTGTCATGTGTTGCTGCCATGCTATGTTGTTGTCTTAGGTCTCTCTTTATGTAGTGTTGTGGTATCTTTTCTTGTTGTGATGTGTTTTGTCCTCTATATATATATATGTATATATATACACTGCTCAAAAAAATAAAGGGAACACTAAAATAACACATCCTAGATCTGAATGAATTAAATATTCTTATTAACTACTTTTTTCTTTACATAGTTGAATGTGCTGACAACAAAATCACACAAAAATTATCAATGGAAATCAAATGTGTCAACCCATGGAGGTCTGGATTTGGAGTCACACTCCAAATTAAAGTGGAAAACCACACTACAGGCTGATCCAACTTGATGTAATGTCCTTAAAACAAGTCAAAATGAGGCTCAGTAGTGTGTGTGGCTTCCACGTGCCTGTATGACCTCCCTACAATGCCTGGGCATGCTCGTGATGAGGTGGCGGATGGTCTCTTGAGGGATCTCCTCCCAGACCTGGATTAAAGCATCCACCAACTCCTGGACAGTCTGTGGTGCAACGTGGCGTTGGTGGATGGAGCGAGACATGATGTCCCAGATGTGCTCAATTGGATTCAGGTCTGGGGAACGGGCGGGCCAGTCCATAGCTTCAATGCCTTCCTCTTGCAGGAACTGATGACACACTCCAGCCACATGAGGTCTAGCATTGTCTTGCATTCGGAGGAACCCAGGGCCAACCGCACCAGCATATGGTCTCACAAGGGGTCTGAGGATCTCATCTCGGTACCTAATGGCAGTCAGGCTACCTCTGGCGAGCACATGGAGGGCTGTGCGGCCCCCCAAAGAAATGCCACCCCACACCATGACTGACCCACCGCCAAACCGGTCATGCTGGAGGATGTTGCAGGCAGCAGAACGTTCTCCACGGCGTCTCCAGACTCTGTCACGTCTGTCACGTGCTCAGTGTGAACTTGCTTTAATCTGTGAAGAGCACAGGGCGCCAGTGGCGAATTTGCCAATCTTGGTGTTCTCTGGCAAATGCCAAATGTCCTGCACGGTGTTGGACTGTTAGCAATACCCCCACCTGTGGACGTCGGGCCCTCATACCACCCTCATGGAGTCTGTTTCTGACCGTTTGAGCAGACACATGCACATTTGTGGCCTGCTGGAGGTCATTTTGCAGGGCTCTGGCAGTGCTCCTCCTGCTGCTCCTTGCACAAAGGTGGAGGTAGCGGTCCTGCTGCTGGGTTGTTGCCCTCCTACGGCCTCCTCCACATCTCCTGATGTACTGGCCTGTCTCCTGGCAGCGCCTCCATGCTCTGGACACTACGCTGACAGACACAGCAAACCTTCTTGCCACAGCTCGCATTGATGTGCCATTCTGGATGAGCTGCACTACCTGAGCCACTTGTGTGGGTTGTAGACTCCATCTCATGCTACCACTAGAGTGAAAGAACAGCCAGCATTCAAAAGTGACCAAAACATCAGCCAGGAAGCATAGGAACTGAGAAGTGGTCTGTGGTTACCACCTGTAGAACCACTCCTTTATTGGGGGTGTCTTGCTAATTGCCTATTTCCACCTGTTGTCTATTCTATTTGCACAACAGCATGTGAAATTTATTGTCAATCAGTGTTGCTTCCTAAGTGGACAGTTTGATTTCACAGAAGTGTGATTGACTTGGAGTTACATTGTGTTGTTTAAGTGTTCCCTTTTATTTTTTTGAGCAGTGTATATATATATATTTTTTTAAATGATTTTTATCCCATCCCCACAGGAGGCCTTTCGCCTTTTGGTAGGTAGTCATTGTAAATAAGAATTTGTTTTTAACTGACTTTCCTAGTTAAATAAAGGTTTTTAAAAAATCATTTAAATAGTAATTGTAATTACTCCACAATACTAACCTAATTGACAGAGTGAAAATGAGGAAGCCTGTACAGAATAAAACATTTTCCAAAACATGCATCCTGTTTGAAACAAGCCACTAAATTAATGCTGAAAAGAATGTGGCAAAGCAAATCACTTTTTGTCCTGTATACAAAGTGTTATGTTTGGGGAAAATCCAATACAACATATTACTGAGTACCACTTTCTATATTTCCAAGCATAGTGGTGGCTGCATCATGTTATGGGTATGCTTCTAATCTTTAAGGACTGGGGAGTTTTTCCAGGTTAAAAAAGAAACGTAATGGAGCTTAGCACAGGCAAAATCCTGGAGGAAAATCTTGTTCAGTATACTTCCCACCAGACACTGGGAGATAAATTCACCTTTCAGCAGGACAGTAACTTAACAACACAAGGCCAAATCTACACTGGAGTTGCTTACCAAGAAGACAGTAAATGTTCTTGAGTGGCCCAGTTACAGTTTTGATTTAAATCTGCTTGAAAATAAATGGCAAGACTTGAAAATGGTTGTCTAGCAATGATCATCAACCAATTTGACAGAGCTTGAAAAATTTTGATAAGAATAATGGGCAAATGTTGCACAACCCATGTGTCGAAAGCTCTTTAGAGGCCTAGGCAGAAAGACTCACAGCTATAAGCTATTCCAAAGGGGATTCTAACGTGTTGACTCATGGGGTTGAGTACTTATCTAATCAAGATATATTAGTGCTTTATTTTTCATATTTTCATGTTAGAATTAGAATGTTAGAATTTTTTCCCCCACTTTGACATTGCAGAGTATTTCGTGTAGATCATTAATTATTAATGTTCCACAAAAATACCTAGTGTTTTTAATACATTTAATTTATCACGAATATATATTATTCACGTACCCTCTCAATGATCCTTCTTTACAATAAATAATTAAGTGTCCCACTTTGCCAATCAAGGTGGCCCAATTTGCCAGTATTGGATGCGTTACTTGAAAAAGTACTATTATAGTATTACAATATTTGAACAAAGTAACTTGTTATATTAATCCATTACTGATACAAGTAATACATTACTGTAATGCGGTATTTTTGTAACGCATTACCCCCAACACTGAAAATGTTTTGATTTTCTATATTTTTTAATATATTGTTGAACAATTTATACTCTGTGGGCATTTCAAAGTTCCAGAGTGGGATCTCTTCTACTGTTAAAGTTATGATCCAATTTGTAAGCATTACAAACAGTGATTGTGAAAATCGATTCAAAACAGTTGCCCTCTTCTGGTGATTTGCAGGATGTGCAATGATACAAGTAAAATGAGGGTTGTGATTGGTTACATTGCCTACTATGACAATTTCTCTGTATAAAATTGTCCATAACATCAAAACTAGCAGAGATCCCACTTTGGAACTTTGATATGCCTGTTGAGTATACTATATTCAACAATATATTAAAACATTTGCCATATCGAAAAGGGTATGTTTTCAATATTCATGTTTCTATTTTTAAATATTCATACATTAATTTAAGAAAATCATTATTGAAATCAAAATGTTACTTATATTACAGAGCAAGTGGCAAAGCTTCATATGAAAAACATTTTTCTTTGTAGCACCTACAGATGAAACATTCTAACGTCTTAAAGGAGGCCTGGGTAAGACCATAATGTCACAAAT
This sequence comes from Oncorhynchus keta, assembly GCF_023373465.1. Classification (NCBI taxonomy): domain Eukaryota; kingdom Metazoa; phylum Chordata; class Actinopteri; order Salmoniformes; family Salmonidae; genus Oncorhynchus; species Oncorhynchus keta. The sequence continues at coordinate 60,303,513 of NC_068454.1, forward strand.
GTTCCAACTTCAATTCATTATTTCTCAATTGTGCTTTATGATACAAATGTCAAATATGTCAATAATCCTTCCTCCAATGGACCCTTCTATGGATTAAATGTTGGGAAAATCTCCCAAATCATATATTTTTTTACCTAGATTCGTCAGGAATCACCCCTTTGACCAAAATCATAAATGTGTGGATTCTTATCTTAAAATGTAGGCTTATAAGTTTTACATTGTAAGATTTTCTGTCTATCACAAATCCGTCACTGCAAAAATTCACCATATTTACATTTCAACCAGCCCAGATACTTCAGAGCTCTGCTATTTGAACCATGGCTCGATTTAGATGATGATGCAGATACCAGTGTTTTGAAGCCTTGACGAAGAGCCGAAGTACGGTTCCAATTGGAGCCCCATTTGTCTGCAGTTATTTTGGTTCCTGGCACCTATGAATTTTAGATTACCAGGGAGCCCTGTTGGTTTTGGCTTTGACTCTGAAAATGAGAGCACATTCACTATGCAAGTGAAGTGGAGTGTCAAGGCCCGTCAAGTAGCATTTCACTGATAATTAAGACAAATTTGTTGTGATGTAAGTGTATTTGTGAGAACCAGAGACTCTAGCGCGATGGGGAGTGCCCCACCCCCTCTCCACTTGTGTCCATCGAAGTTGGGGAAGTGTAAGGTGTCTGTCAAGTTAGCACTGTAGGACATATTCTGCATGAGCCTCACATTTGTAGTTTGACATGCATTGAGCCTGGCAGAACTCTGGTCTGAAAAGACAAAGGGGAGACACGCTATCCTTGTCCCCAGTGCACGCCTTTGTACTGGGAGAGAATTCTACAGGTTCGATTACCACAGGACGCAGTCATATTTCTCCTTCAGTTCCAGGGTCCTGAGAAAAAGGCCCTCTCTTTTATAACCCTGATAAAATATTGCCCGCATATTATCTCAGGTAGCATGAGTTAGCCTTTGATTTAGCCTTTGTAGTCCACACACAGTATCTTAAAAGCCATGAGCTCATCGCTTATATCACTTTTTCAATGCAATGCGATCTACAGCGCCGGCAATCTGATTCCAATGTGTTCTCACTGCACTGGGCCAAAGTGTTATGAACTAACTTTCCTCTGATTTGGTGTGGCAGGTAGCCTAGTGGTTAAGAGCGTTGGGCCAATAACCGAAAAGTCACTGGTTAGAATCCCCGAGTCGACTAGGTGAAAAATCTGTTTAGATATAACTATGGTTGATGTGAGTTTGTGAGCTATCCTCTTTTGTTTGTCCCCAGAAGACTTTCTCAACTCTGTTTATGAAATAGGAACTAACTCAGTTTGTTATGCATCGTCAACAATCCCACGTCTCTTGTGTCCTGTCCTCATAGTGCAGCAAGTCGGACTTTAAGTTTGGCACAGAGTGCCTTCCTCTGGCGCTGCAGTACTGCAGCACCAATGCCAAGCCCATCGAGGGCCCGCCAACCCTGTGGAAGGTGAGCAAGCCTGGGACACTGGAACTCATTTTGGGACAATACCTTTAAGCCTAAATTAGGCCATTGTCATAGCTCTAGCTGTATTCTTATTACTAGTTTGTTATACAGGGACAAGTACAGATCTGAATTTATACATCTATTGTATTTAATAGTACTTGATATGATGACTGAAAGTAAAGTTTTTAAAATGTTTTTTTATAGCATTGAAATAAGCCAGTAATCGGGTAAGGCATATGAATCTAAATATATTTGCACTAAAATGAACAATGCTTTTTAGAACAGGTTTGATGCTAACATGTTGTTAAACTAAACTTTATTTCTACTGTAGGTGACCTACAAAGGAGATTTGGCTGCAGCAGAGTCCATTGTCAAAGGTATGTATCTGTATATATTTTTATACAAAACTTTGTCATTGTACTGTTTTGTTTGTACTTTATCATCACTTTATCATTGTACTGTTTTTAAGTGCAATATTTCCATGATCGTTGTTTATCTCGACAGTAAAACCACGTACTTTATAGACCTAATGTACGTTAGCACTATTTTCTATACCACATAAGTGACGTAAAGGCATTTTGTCCTGTGTGAGACAATGCCAGTTCAGAATGGAATAGAGTGTAGATGAGAAATAGAATAGTCTTTTATTGTTCTCCCAGGAAGATATTCTACCAAGTCTTGTTTTTAAGTTTGTCAGAAAGTAAGGGAGGGTGTTTGCAGTCTGTGATGTGAATGCCATCTATACAAGTCAGGGCAGGGTAGAGCCATCGTGTTCTCTGCACAGTCAGGGAAACATCCATAAAGTCATCAGTCCTACTCTTTACCTCTGTATGCACCTGGGCCGTCCAACTGGATTATGACATATTGAGCATAGTAATTATACCAAGAGAGCTTTGTGTGTGAATGAATTCATTGTTAGTGTGTGTTGGGAGCATATGCAAGCATACATCTTCATTCATGTGTGTGCGTGTGTCTTTGGCACATCACTTCCCCACGTAAATCAAGTTGAATTGCGAGTGCTGCTGATTTCAACAAATTCTCGCTATGTTTAAAGATGATTATCATTGCTTAGTAATGGAGATTTGCCGCAAAAGTGGTCAAAGTACACTTTCTTTTTCAGAGACTCTCTCCCAGTCGGCCTGTGTTGTCACAGGTGAGTCTGCACAGGCTACAGAGCTGGCCAACGCTCTGCAGAGGCGCATGAACGCTTTGGACATGGTATGGTGATGATTATGACGATGATTACAATTACAATGTTTGTGAGATTTTACATGCGATCATCACATTGATGTTTCTTCCACCCCTCCGACAACACCCCTCTCCCAGACCATGTGAGCTCCGCTTGGGTGGGCCCCGGTTAGACTTGCCATCTGCTGTTAGACCTATAATGGAGCTTGTCTGAAGGCTTCCAAACCCTCCTCCCCCCCATCCCCCCTCTGCCTCTCCACCATTCCACCTCCCCGACATGACGGAAAGCAGATGGCAGTCATATAGTTCATGCCATGGGAATTATCTGATTAATTGAGTGTTCAGGGATGACTCTTCACTACAGCCCATCATGTTGAAGGACAACCAGTGTCCCCATACCGTCCCCGTATGACATATCTCCCGTTCATTCTCAGTCAGGGTGAAGGGGTCACAGGTTGCCATATCGTCCCCACAAATCACATTGCACTTCTCCATTCTCATGAATTATATAACAGACATCCCGGCCTCCTACCATATCGTCCCCACATCGCCGTCGAGTCTCTTCCTTCCTGCGTATATCGAAAAGTATATACATCCTCCCTCGGTAGTTCACAACAGAGGGGGGAAATGCATGGTGGATGAAGTGTGTTGGTGAACCAGGGAGAGCACAGACACACCGACAGCTCATCCTCCTGTGAAGCAGTGCCAAGCCCTTCATCAGGCAGTACGCGTCAAACAGGCAGCGGATCTAGCTGTCGTGGTGCTAGGCAGACCCCGGAGACGTATGGGATCCTAGGAACCTAAGGCTTTGGCTCTGATTGGAACCATCGTTCCTTGCACACGGGTGCCCGGTGGGGTCGTGTTGCGGTGCGCGCGTCTGGGACTAGATACATCCTTCCCAGGGGTTCGAGGGAGATGAAAGGAGAGGAAACGGAGGAGTAAGCTTTGTGATCAGTGCCATTAATGAATCTAATACAAGGGATAAGGGAGGTAGAGCCTGAGCTGGAGCTTGGAGGCGAGCACACAGTGTGGTGTGTGTGCAGGTGGAGGATTTGGCTGCGTGTGTGTTATTGTGGGGAGAATATGATTAGGGGATTCTCATAGCAGGATGAATATGGACGTGATCCCATAATCATAGTGGAAGATACAAAATAAACATGAAATTGTATTAATATGCAATATATTATAAACAATGTTCTTGTTAGCACTTTTATTTCTTGTTCTGTACATAATGTTGGTCAAATATTATTATTATTTTCTTTTTAGGTTTTTATAATTTATTTGTTGCCACAATAACCCCAGATCACTTGTCCTCTCTCTATCTGACATTCCCAGACCGTTCAAACAAACAGCTTTCTTCGCCATTCATAATTTTTGATTTAATAAGTAAACCTATTAGTGCCACATTTATTTCAGTGTCTTGAGACAAAGGAATTGGAATTTTACCACAAAAACATAATTCTGACATTACAGTAGAGCTGCCACTGAAACATCTGCATGTTTTTTAAATTTTTAATTTAGGCTCTGAGTCCATTTGTGTCGGAGCCCAATCTAATAGACATTAGTGTCATGATAGGAAGGGAGGATCTGATGAAGGGAGAACACCTCCATCCCCTCCTTATCTTTAACATTTTGAGCTTGGTATAAGATAGTATTTCATATTCACTCAAGATTAAGTACAGTCTTGGAACACATGAATTATATCCCTCCTTTTTCAAAAATATGAACCTTGACCTACTAGATATTTAGTCATGGACACAGCCAGATAGATGAACAGCTAGGTCGGGACAAAGCTCACTGAACTACACTTTGAGCACTATATTCAAATCATGTCTATCCTTTCTCTTTGTCTGAGTTTCTCTGCATTTCGAACAAGCAGCTCATAGTTTGAAAAAGTAATAGGTAACACTTTATTTTATAGCCTGTTTTAAGCTGGGACTTGGTATTTCTAAGGTCTTTACTAGGAAACAATGTTGGTAACATCTTTCTGAATTGAAACTGAATTGAAACTCATAGTTTGGGGAAGTTCTCTTTTTTTCCTCTGGCAGCCTGGAACTTGATTTCTGCATCGGTCACGAAATCTCTGGTGTGTCTTGTACTTGGTCCTTGACCTCCTGTCTCCTTGGCTCTCCCAGACAGACTTCTTGAACAAACATCCCATTCCAGAATTTCATGCCCAACTAACCTTGTTTAAATCATGTCAGAAAATATAATCTCGCAAATCTACATTTCTGACTGATGCTTTTCCCTCAGAACCCACAAGCGACTTATCTTTCTGGATCAAATAACCCTCCACATGTTTCCCATAACCATTTCATATTTCTAATTGTCGCTGTTATTCTAAACGGTTCAAAGTCAGTGACAAACACAGAGCGTGGATGTTTGTTTCTGTGTTTATTTCCTCTTGTGTATGAAATGTTGGACAGGACCAGGGAAGAATTACTGGGAAAACAGAAGAGATGAACATGAAATGGACACACTGACTGTAGCATGTTGTACAGCTTCATTTCATTTGTATTCAAGGGCTAAATTCGTGGAAAGATACTCAGCTAAAATGTGGTTACAATTACAGTGAACAAAAATGCTTTTACTATTTTGGACTGTGCTGAATTTTGATTCGATTTACAGTGTAATGTCATTTAACTTGGCTCATCTGCAATTCTGTCCCCAGGCTTCTTTGTACGCTTTATCATTCTGCCAGCTCGGAGAGACAAAGAGAACCCAGCAGTGGTTCCTTGTCTCTTTCATTTGTTCTAATGAGCAATCCAGCCATGGAGAGAATTTAGCTTAAGATCAATGGTGTTCAACTCTAGTCCTGGAGCTACGTAATGTATGCTGGTTTTGTCCTTGCTTTCTAATCAGGGACTCATTTATTATTGGGTAACCAGGTGTGTGGACTGAGACTCTCCGGTTGAAATGAATTGATGAAGTGCCAGGGAGAAATTAATTCCTGCATGGAAAACCCTCTTGGACTGTAGTTGAGCTCCCCTGCATTCCAATATAATTTAACAGCACTAACTAACATCACAATTTGGTTTATTTCACGTTTTAATAAAGTATTTCTGCAAAATGTTTCTTTGTGTCTTTCTTCGAGGAGGTGGATGTGATCTCAGACTTGATAAGGAGACGATCTCTGTCAAAAGAGTGGAACTTTATTTGAGTTTCTGTAAGTTTAGGAAAACAGAATATAAGTAAGCCTGTTTAAACACCATGAAAATGCTTTATGTTATTGCCAAAATGTACATTTTGTGCTGTTCAGATAGCCAACTCAACAATATTCCACTCTTTTCTGACAATTGCTTTTAATTTGTATCCAGACATGAACAGTTCTTGCTTGCCTGAAGTTGGAAAAACGCTGAGTGCGTTGGAGGAGGCAGACCGAGCACTCCTGCATCCAGTGGTCATTAGTTGGGTGAGTTGAGTTCACATGGGGATAAATGTGTGAATAGAGCCTCATACTGGTGATTGGGGACACTGCCCTGTGTAGGGTGCCATCTTTTGGGTGGGACGTTAAACAGGTGTCCTGACTCTCTGAGGTCATTAAAGATCCCATGGCACTTGTCGTAAGAGTAGGGGTGTTAACCCCGGTGTCTTGGCTAAATTCCCAATCTGGCCCTCAAAACATCACGGTCTCCTAATAATCCCCAGTTTACAATTGGTTCATTCATCCACCTCCTCTCCCCTGTAACTATTCCCCAGGTCCTTGCTGTAAATGAGAACGTGTTCTCAGTCAACTTACCTGGTAAAATAACAGAAAAAAATATGAATTCACAGTTGCCTTACCAACACTCTTGTTCTGGTACTGTAAATTAGACTCTCTTCGGTTCTCTATGCTTGGGGCTCTTTGCCCCTTACTGTTCACTTTGCTTGTTGTGAGTTGGCCCTGTTGCTTTAAGGATGGACTGTAAGCTTGCGAAGGCCATGGAACCCTCTGATGTTTGGGTATCCCAGTAGCAATCGCATACATTCAGAACAAGGTGAGTTAGCAGTGTTAACAGAGAACATTGTGTATATGGGTGTTGTCTGTGCTTAGTGGACTTAGTGGACGTTTATCATGGCTCAATCAGGTTTCCCACACTGTGAATGAACTTGTGTTGGGTGTTTTCTGAAGCACACGTCTGGCCCGGGCAAGCTCTAGTTTCCTCAAGGTACATGTACTACATGGCCAGCCAACCTTTTTCCACTTGTAAAATGTTCACTTTGCAGTCTACCTCTGGTCCCTCCGACCAAACGATGTTGCTGTTTAGAAACGCTATACCCCACCCCCCTGAGAGCACCACTCCTTTCACTTACCGTTTGGCTCGGTTCAGATGTCAATATCAACCACAGAGCAACATTAACTCATGACAGCTCAAGTAGAACCCCCCGCAATATAATCTAATTGGAACCCAAAATAAATATTTACGGTATGAAGGTCCTATTGGCTTTTTGTGATTTTACCTTTTCACCCCGGCAACAGCACAACTGCCAAAACAAAGTGAGGGGAAAGAGGTACAGTGGGCTTGGGGAAGTTGCATTCTGTTTTTTCTCTAAGCAAGTCTTTACGTCTTCAAAACAACTCAGTTTTAATCATTGCAAATGTCATACAGGATAACTTGATTAAACCGCCTGCCTTGATTTGTGTTGTAAGGCCTTGTTAGGTCTTCAGTGAATCTCTGTGCATGCAAGTACTCACACACACACACACACACACACACACACACACACACACACACACACACACACACACACACACACACACACACACACACACACACACACACACACACACACACACACACACACACACACACACACACACACACACACACAGCTCCTCTCCGGTGGTGTGAATTGGCCCTGGTTCCAGGCTGCATTAAGGTGGGAGCATCGCTCTCCACCACACCACAGTAAATGCATCTGTGTCTGAGTTTTCCCCGCAGCTCTTACTGTGGACCAGATGTCCTTTTCCCAGGTAGAAAACCCTAGGACTCCCTAGATCCAGCACTTTATTAAAAATACATTTACTCCCGGCCTAAGTCGATTTCATGGCAGCTTAATGATGTCCTACATTGAACATCAGCATCATGGGAAGGCTTAAATCCAAACAGAGTTAGCGAGGTGGGAGCTGAATTCAAAACAAAGAGTTGCCTCACAGAGCGATCTCAGAATTTCCCTGACTTAAGTGAGGACGCAAAATCAACAGTGAAGGATATCTGGGTGGCATTAGATGGCACACGTTGTTCTTTCTTGAAGACATAGTCCAGCGTTTCCCAAACTCGGTTCTCGAGAACCCAAAGGGTTGCACATTTTGTTTTTTACCCTAACACTAAACAGCTGATTCAAATGATCAAAAGTGGATGATTAGTTGATTATTTGAATCAGCTGTGTAGTGCTAGGGCAATAAAACAAAATGTGCACCTCTTGGGGTCCAGAGGACCGAGTCTGGGAAACCCTGGCTTAGTCTGTATTATTAAACAATGACCTAGCAATCAGAGTGGGAGATAATCGAGTTTCACAGACAGAGTGCGTGGCAATCGATTCAGTATGTGCCTGGTAATGATCCCGTCTAGACTTAAGCCAAACTGGCACCTTCTCCTGCAGCAAAACAAATCAATAATACCACTTATTTGAATTAAAACAGATGTTGATAGATGACAAGTGACTTACTTTACTTATAGTCATATAATGATGTATAATAGGTTTATAACAGATTAATTAACACATTTGACATTGAGTTTACAACACAAAAATCCAGTATAAGAAGACATAATTGGAGTGAATTCACCCTGTCGAGCGTCAGTCAACAGCCCAATTAGAAATAGACGTTTAGCAGCAGCAGCAGTGTAGACTCACATGCTTTCCCATCCCATGCATGACACACTAAGTGACTCATCAGTGCTGGTTTATGCTGTCTTAAGGTGGGCCCATCTATCTAAATAAACACAGTGAGGCCTTTTCACCTGAACCAGGGGGATTACCACCCCCAGAGTCCTATCCGACGTGTGTTTACCCCGAACACGACAACACACTCCTTCAACATCCCTCCACAAACGAGGACCTTTAAATGAACATGCTTGTTCAGTCGTAAGCTCGTCTTTCTTAGGAGTGTTTTGAACAATGTGCTTTAATTGATCCAATGGTTTAATCATCCTCTAAGACTCTGTAAGAGATTGTCATTATTGGCAGGAGATGCATGTCTGACTGGGTGTGGCGGGGCTTCTATTGATAGGTGTATTTGAGCGTGTCGAAGGACGATTCGTCCGCCAGCGAGCCGATGGGAGGAGAGCCGGCGGCCATGATGGAGCCAAGCTCGGAAATATTTTAGTCTATGGTACCCAGCTTTATCACTCAAAGGTATGCCCCCTTGTTTTGTTTTTTATGTGTGTCTGGCCTTACGTTCCCCTGGATTTAGAGTCCCCCTGGAATGCACTTTTCAAAAAACCAAACAAAAGAGAACAAATGAGAACTGTGTAAGTCCTTGTTCCAGAGTCTTGTCTCCTCATGCATTTGGTCTTGAGGCTAATTGTGCTGTCTGTGTTAGATGTTGGATGTGTGTGTGTGCGTGTGCTTACATGTGTGGGTGGGTGTGTGGATGATTGGTGGGTGGAATATGACCTTTTAACCTTTCCACCCAGACACGGATGTTGTGTTTTGTTTTTAATAAAAGAAACATGCAGAGGATAAAGATGTCCTCCAAGTGTGAAAAAGCCATGTTACACTTACACACACATTGGTTCAAGTGTTTGCCCTACCGCATACATACCTCAGCTGTGTCTCATGGGAAGGCTCTGCTCTGGATGGTGTTTGAGGTTCCCCATTGGCCTGTCAAAAGTTCACTGCAGTTGACAGGGTTGATGCGGTTGACGTGAAATGTGTTCCTGTCTGCATTAACATGATTATATGAATGTGAAACCCTCCTAACACTGGATTAGAGATGGCGGGATATGTGTTACTGAAGAGATTGGATTACTGCAGGCTAGTGGCTACGTTGTGCCCACCCACAACAGTAGGTCGCAACAGCTGGAAAGGATACAGAAAAGCCAGATGTTCTCACAATAGAAAAGCCCCCCACCCCAAAAACAACAACAACATATAATGGTTGTAATCTTGTTTGTGCAACAGTTGATGATATACATGCCAGTGAGCTTTGTGTTTGGACAAATGACAGCGTCCATTTCCTGGCAGCAATAACACATCACAAACCAATGGCAGTACCGCACTGTTCGGGGCAGATCGAGAGAGGTCTCGACCATCTCTTTTGATTTGAGCCTTGTCAGCATTAGCTAGGAGGAATTCAACCTGAGTAATGAGGTGAAGAGGGCTTTCCATTTTCTGGAGTGTCGACGACATGCGGCCGTCAGTCTTTGACGTCAAACGCGTCATCTAATTAAAACAAGGTGCTCTGTATTCTTTACGGGGAAGCGTGTGATGCACCTACTTCACATGTGAGTTTGATTGTGCTATCGGATGTTGGGTCTTTGGTCCGCAATTCCCAGCATGCCAGAGTCTTCCACTGACCTATGGAGAGTGATGCTCTTAATTAGTCATTCCTGTTCCAGTTTTATGAGAAAATGCTTATCCTTGTCAGATAGTGGAATAGCCGACTAAGACCTTGCATAAATCACTGTGATAGGTTTTCTGTTATAATGAGGATAATTCTTCCCAGATGGGCTTATTCATTCTTGTCAAAACTCCCTATTTCAGTCCTCCTGGCCTCCAGATATGTACAAATATATCTATGTTAATGGACATCCACAACTTAAACACATTGCATCTGTGTTATTTCACCCAAATGGCTGGACAGTATTTAATGAATTGTAATTTAATACAATATCCCAAAGGTACTTAAAAGCCTTGTTCAATCAGGCATTGTAACTCCTTGACTGGGAAACCTAACCAAGATTGCATGTAGAGTTCCTATACTGTACATGACAAGGTGCAAAGAGCAAACCTTAGGTTACCATTGTGTGAAAACAGATTGAAATGTATCGACCTATGACGGATGTTAGCCAAGCACTCACTGACACACATTGACACTGTAATTATAACAAAAATTGAAAGTCAGTGATTGTTTTTTGTGTGTTTTTCTCTCCAAACGAAATGTTAAATAGCAATATTGTTTTTGGTATGCTAGAATTTCCATGTTGTTTAGAGATGGAATTCTTTAGTTAGTCATGTAGAGGGATTATTGTTGTTAGAACTTGATAAGGATCAGTAAACCCACTCTGGTAAATACAGTTTCAAATATCGTATTGAAAACAGTTCTTGATCTTATTGTTGGAGACTCGTCTGATTTCCCCTTTGACATCTGTAAGTATAGATTTTGTCATGTTTCATTACCTCGTATGCCAAGACATTTGGCCATTCTATGGGATTGCTGCAATAATTCCACTGTGGAGTACCTGGGGCGAAATCTCACCCAAGAATCTAATCGAATGTGAGGAGATTTGTTATTTTAAACCTTCACTGACTGGAATGAAACACATTATTTTACTAATGATATTCAGTACCGGTCAAAAGTTATAGAACTCCTACTCATTCAAGGTTTTTTCTTTATTTTTTTACTATTTTCTACATTGTAGAATAATAGTGAAGACATCACAACTATGAAATAACACATATGGAATCATGTAGTAACCAAAGAAGTGTTAAACAAATCAAATTAGTTTTTTATATTTTATATTCTTCAGATAGCCACCCTTAGCTTTTCACACTCTTGGCATTCTCTCAACCAGTTTAATCTGGAATGCTTTTCCAACAGTCTTGGAGGAGTTCCCACATGCTCAGCACTTGTTGGCTGCTTTTCCTTCACTCTGCGGACCGACTCATCACAAACCATCTCAATTTGGTTGAGGTCGGGTCATCTGATGCTGCACTCCGTCACTCTCCTTTTTGGTAAAATAGCCCTTACACAGCCTGGAGGTGTGTTAGGTCATGTCCTGTTGAAAAACAAATGATAGTCCCACTAAGCCCAAACAAGATGGGACAGCGTATCACTGCAGAATGCTGTGGTAGCCACGCTGGTTAAGTGTGCCTTGAATTCTAAATAAATCACAGACAATATCCCCAGCAAAGCACCCCCACACCATAACACCACCTTCTCCATGCTTTACGGTGGAAAATACACGTGTGAAGATCATCCATTCACTCACATCGAACCAAAAATCTAAAATTTGGACTCCAAACCAAAGGACAAATTTCCACCAGTCTAATGTCCATTGCTCGTGTTTCTTGGCCCAAGCAAGTCTCTTCTTCTTATTGGTGTCCTTTAGTAGTGGTTTCTTTGCAGCAATTCAACCACGAAGGCCTGATTCACACAGTCTGCTCTGAACAGTTGATGTTGAAATGTGTATGTTACTTAAACTCTGTGAAGCATTTATTTGGGCGGCAATTTCTGAGGTGCAGTTACCTCTAATGAACTTATTCTCTGCAGCAGAAGTAACTCTGGGTCTTCCATTCCTGTGGCGGTCCTCATGAGAGCCAGTTTCATCATAGCGCTTTTGCGACTGCACTTGAAGAAACTTTCTAATTTCTTGAAATTTTCGATATTGACTGACCTTCATTTCTTAAAGTAGTGATGGACTATCGTTTCTCTTTACTTATTTGAGCTGCTCTTGCCAATATGGACTTGGCCTCAAATGCATTATGAAGGAAAGAAATTCCACAAATTAACTTTTAAGAAGGCACACCTGTTAATTGAATTGCATTCCAGGTGACTACCTCGTGAAGCTTGTTGAGAGAATTCCAAGAGTGTGCAAAGCTGTCATCAAGGCAAATCTGGTAGTGTAGATCCCCTAATGCAGCAAGAGGAAGTTGCAAGCAAAATTACCTGTTGGTGTCTGGTGACAGTGGAGTACATTTTCAGTATTGCACCATTGTATACTCGTATACTCTGCAACCTGAATGCAATGTAGTATATTTATCAGGACCAGTAATGGACTGGTTTAACTGATATCTTACTGGGAGACAATGTTTTGTTGTATTAGGAGACTATGTCTCTGATATTACATGCGGGTCCCCGCAGGGATCTATTCTTGGCCCCTTGCATTTCTCCATAGTCTCCCCCCCAAACTAAATGTTCTTGTTGTTTCAGGATTATTACTGGTTGGTTGTAATTCTCTGTTTTTGCTCAGTATTGACTTGGTCCTTAGAGGGGAAGAAGGAGAAATATAATGTAGTCTATGTTAGGGCTGGGTGGTATACCGTATTGTTTGGCACGGACTGGTTTGGGTTTTTACTTTACCTTCTATAACGGTATTTGAATCTTTAGTTATTGAATGTGATACTCCGTGTGTAACGTCCATTTGTATAGTTTACTTCAGTCATCCCACCGCTCTCACTCTCCATGCCGCTTTCCACACAGACCTAGTCCCACCCCGTCACTCAAGGAACACATTTGTTGTTGCTTGACCACGAGACACTTTCGTTCTGTCTGCATAGTCAATGCAGCACATGCAACAATGATGTTGTTTCCACTTTGATCTTAATATAAATCCACAAGCGGTCTATAATTACAATATTAGTTTGTGTTTCTTACATCTGCCAACAGCTAGTTTGTATTTTCTTAGCAAGTTAATTAAGCTAAATCGTGTTAGCCACTAATGCTAATCGCTAGTTAGGTGGCTAGCTAATAAAAGTACTGAGTCAGAGCAAATGTAGCTAGCTAATACAGTCTGATACCAGTGTTGGTGGAGGCCTAAATCAGCATGTTGTTTGTGCAACAGTATCTTCTAAATCAAAGAGGAATAGGCTAAGCATGAATATGTTGGGTACATGAATAAAGATTTAATGTAGCCAAAGATTATTGGGTCCCCTAGGAAACACTGAACATCACTTTGGTTCCTACCCTGTCACAATAACTCTTCCGTGGTATTTTCATTTGTTGTCATGTCAAACAACACTGTATTCAAAGTGCACATTATTATTTATATTCTAACTATAGAATTAGAATAAACATTCTATTTCCATGATTCCAAAAGTTCACCCAAGTATTTTGATCTAATTCGCAATTGCAACATTTGGTTAAAAATAAGGCCTAGTCTGTGCATGAGTTAATGTGACCCCAAAATGACCTGCTTAACAGCATACAGCTCTTGTTCCTCCTTAAATGTTTTCACTTGGTCACTTGGTGTTAAATGAATGGTTGTTGTCAACCACAGTAAATAGGGATGAACTTAATGGAGATAATTGAAATGCTTCTGTTATGTATCATACGGGGGAATACAAGACACACCCTGAAGTCTGTACAGGATAATTGTGAACTGAATGTCTGCGGTTTGAGATATATTTATCTACAGTAGAATGGATTACCACATAAGTACACTTTTGCACATATTAATAGCAACTTTCGTAGTATTTTAGCTTTACAGATGAATAAATGCATGCCATTTTAATTTGTTTTTAAATTATGAATTTCTTCATCCCCAACTAATTGGCTTTCAGAAAATGTATTTTTGGACCCAAAGTTGATCTACTGAAAGGAGCCATGACTGTGGTTTCATGTTATTCAAGGCAACACCCACAGCTGGAACGCAGCGTTGCAGAACCATTCCTGTTTACCTAAGGTAAAGATTTCTCCCAAGCTGAACAAATGGAGTCATGGACAATGAACTGCCGCCTTTGTGGAAAGATCTGTGATCAAAGCCCCTCCACAGACCTGTTGCGATGGTGTTATTCTACCTGACCAAAGATGCACACCTGACATGTGTGCCATGATGTGTGAACACTGAACACTCAGACCATTTAAGCCGTTGGCTGAAGTTGTCGGTGGTGAGAGTTGGGAGACGCTCTAGTGCAGTAAGCCAATCTTACGGTGTGAAAACTATGATCGTATCCCCTATCAATGGCTGCCGCGGCGATAGGAAGTGTCACCGGATCCCCCCCAGTCCAGGGTCCTGGCAACCTGTCACAGCATGAAAAGAGGGTTGTCACAGTGATATATGGGCGCTCTAATCCCTGCAGTGAGAGCCCTGATGTTTACCCTCCCTGCGTTTCCTTCTCCTCAAAGATCCCAGACCAGGAATACCTTAAACCTGAGAAGAGATTAGCCTCTGGAAAAGAAGAAAAAAAGAAAGAAAAACGAGAGTAAGAAAAAGGGAACGCTTTATAGTTCTATTCTCTTCCTTGTTTAGGTCCACCGTCTGCATGGCAGGCAGGCGAAACTGTACACCCTTCTCATAGTCTTACCTGGACGTGCACCCTCGCCGAGGTCAACGGGGGATCCTGGGAGAGCAGGGACGACCACCACCACTGCGGTCTCGGGCACGCTCCCAATCACTCTCAACCACAGCTCAGCAGTTTTCCTGGGCTAAGATGTCACGTGTATTTGTGTTAACTAAGATGGGTTATAGACCTTGAGTAGCGCACCCTTCAAGAGTACTTCCATATGGGGTGGCAGGAAGCCGATCTGATAAGGTGAAAAATCTGTCAATCTGCCCTTGAGCAAGGCACTTAATTGCTTCATACCCAGGGTCGCCGTGAATAATGGCTGAACCCTGGCCGTGACCCCACTCTATGAAGGTGTCTCAGGAGGAGTTGGGATATGCAAAAAACACATTTCCATTTCAAACCTCACACTGGTACAGGTTACCTACTTGTACATGCAGTGAAACAGGACAAATGTAAGCACTATTTTACCTTTGTTAGAAAAGGACCCACACTGACACGGTGAGAATACAAGGAATGATGTAAACTGGAATTAAAACAGTAATTGAAATACATGTGAATAGTTCGCTCTGTTGATTTGAAATCTGTCATGTACCAGGGTTTGGAAAAAGTGTACTGTATCATTTGAGGCACTGCATAGGAAAAGTGCACGGCTGAACGAACCATAGATAAAGTGAATCAAGTGCTTGCAAAAACTCAACCCCAATGTGAAAGCTGTTTTGTGTTACTTCAATAACATATCCGACAGCGCTGACAGATTTGGCCAGTCTTCTGTAGATCTTCTAATGGTTAGCATCAGATTTATGTTCCAATATGCAGCCGTTCATTCACACAGTATTTTCCCCTGTCATAAGCCTAATTAGTTCTCTTTGTTTTCTCATAATGATGCCTGTTACTGTTATGGTGGAGCCCTGTGGAAACCGAGATAAGAAACCCCCTGGTTGAGTCTCAAATTGCACCCTTTCCTCTATATAGTGCACTACTTTTGAACCAGGGCCCATAGGGCCTTGGGAAGATGTGGACCCAGGCGACTTGCAGGATATCAAGCTTGATCTTTTGTGCCCAGAGTGCACCAGATGTGTGTCGGTATGTGTGAAACTCAACCGCAGGAGTTTGGCTGCGGAGGACTTAGACATACCAAAAGCACTGTTTACTCAGCTTTGATTTGGTCGATTAAAAAGACCAGCAATGGGTTCTCTCACTCTGTGATAAGACTTGACTTAGACTCTACATGTCTCAATCGGGGAAACGGCATTCCAACTACGGGAACTATTACGAACAAAAGGATATTTTCTTATAGTGGATTAATACATTCCAGGTCTCTCTTAATTAGTTTATAAACATATACTCAGGCAAAGAACTCTAAAGTGTATTCATATGTGAATTTACTTTACCGCTTTATGGACTGTGACCACCCACAGTATTGACCACCCACAGTATTGACCACCCACAGTATTGACCACACACAGTATTGACCACCCACATTATTTGCGGGTAGAGTTAACACGTCTTTATTTTTATTTCACCTTTATTTAACCAGGTAGGCCAGTTGAGAACAAGTTCTCATTTACAGCTACGACCTGGCCAAGATAAAGCAAAGCAGTGCGACAAAAACAACGACACCGAGTTACACACAAACGTAGAGTCAATAACATCATAGAAAAATCTGTATACAGTGTGTGCAAATAAAGTAAGGAGTTAAGGCAATAAATAGGCCAATAGCGGCGAAGTAATTACAATTTAGCAATTTACACTTGAGTGATATATGTGCAGATGATGATGTGCCAGTAGAAATACTGGTGTGCAAAAGAGCAGAAAAACAAAAACAAATTTGGGGATGAGTTAGGTAGTTGGTTGGATGGATGGGCTATTTACAGATGGGCTGTGTGTAATGGCTGTCGTGGAAAGAAGATGATGACCAAAGCGCAGCATGGTATGTGTTCATGATGATATTTATTTAAACTCAGAACACTAAACAAAATAACAAAGAGAAAGAAACCGAAACAGTTCTGTAAGGTGCAAAAGACACTAGACAGAAAATAAACACCCACGAAACACAAGTGGGAAAAGGCTACTACCTAAGTATGATTCTCAATCAGAGACAACTAATGACACCTGCCTCTGATTGAGAACCATACCAGGCCAAACGCAAAAACACAACATAGAAAACGGAACATAGACAACCCACCCAACTCACTCCCTGACCATACTAAAACAAAGAGATAACAAAGGAACTAAGGTCAGAACGTGACACTGTGTACAGCTTCAGCGATCGGTAAGCTGCTCTTGACAGCTGACGCTTAAAGTTAGTGAGGGAGATATAAGTCTCCAACTTTAGTGATTTTTTGCAATTTGTTCCAGTCATTGGCAGCAGAGAACTGGAAGGAACGGTGGCCAAAGGAGGTGTTGGCTTTGGGGATGACCAGTGAGCTGAGATAAGGCGGAGCTATACCTAGCAAAGACTTATAGATGACCTGGAGCCAGTGGGTTTGGCGACGGGTATGTAGCGAGGACCAGCCAACGAGAGCATACAGGTCGCAGTGGTGGGTAGTATATGGGGCTTTGGTGACAAAACGGATGGCACTGTGATAGACTGCATCCAATTTGCTGAGTAGAGTGTTGGAGGCTAATTTGTAAATGACATCGCAGAAATCAAGGATCGGTAGGATGGTCCGTTTTACAGGGGTAAATTTGGCAGCATGAGTGAAGGAGGCTTTGTTGCGAAATAGGAAGCTGATTCTAGATTTAACTTTGGATTGGAGATGCTTAATGTGAGTCTGGAAGGACAGTTTACAGTCTAGTCAGACACCTAGGTACTATAGTTTATAAGAGACGTGGCACTGGAAGGATTACGCTTTTGCTTTACAGGCTCTTTTTAGGGCTACTTTGAGTAGTGTTAACCCTTCAGATGTGTGCCTGTGTCTACATTGGGGGGAAAGGCCTCACTGTGATATGATATTGTGTGTTTTGAGATGTGGAAAATCCTCACAGTAAACCTTGAGTGTGATTACAATGTTAGAACATCATTACCTACAGATGTCTTTGAAGGTGATGATGATAATAGAATCTAATTCTATATGTTTATATTTGATTTAGATCAGTAATGCGTCTGTCTCAAACACCTATTGGTATTTTTAGTGAAGTGTTTTGATATCAATTGCACGGCCCATTGCTTGCCCACTCAGTCTCACGCTCATCGTCTGGTAGGCCGCGCAGCCTGCATATCCCCTTGTTGTTTAGTCTGTGAGATGCGGTTGTTTTGACAGAAGTGTAGAAACACATTGTTGCACCGGTGTTTGTATGCCTGGCTTATGGGAGATATGTCTGCGATTACATTCTACCTCCGTGTTTGGAGTGGAAGTGAGGACACTAAGCCGTGACCAGGATGTACTGTGTTTAAGTCCAGGGTGTGTCATGTCTGGGATGTCTGGGTGTGTCAGTGAGCAAAATACCAGTACCTGTCTTTGACCTGAGATGGCCTACGATACAGACCGTGTCATGTTTATCTGTAATGTGGGGACTTTCTACTATGATGAGGTGTGTGAGTGAGTGGAGTTTGGTATGTCCCAGTGCGTACATCCTCCCCATGTCTTCATGCCTCTATGACTAAAGAGTCAATGTCCTGGTTACTGTTAGACGTATGTCTGCCGGTGGGCCAAATTCAAGTCATCACTCACTAGAGCTTGTTGAAATAACACAGCATTCATTCTGAAAAGACCCTATGGAAACACAAACTTCCTTTATTTTCTTTGCTGAAATGCTCTGTGTCCCATTTTGACTGGGTTTGTTGTTTGATTAGTGAAAGGGAAGTCTATACATGCTGTAGTTGTCAGGATATTTTGGAAACTCACTTTGAAAGGGGTTTCTCACTGTACTGTGAGCGGTTTGTGCAACAACAATTGTCGTGTCAAGGGGGTCTAAGAAGCAGCTATGTATCAATACAAGTGCGGTTTTCCTTGGCTGGAAAGTCTGAGGAGACTCACAAAAGTTCCACACAAATGGAGGAGGATAAACATCGGCACACTTAAGCATGCTCATGCAATACGTGTCATTTTCAAATGAAGTGCGGCAGAATGGGAAGGACAAGGTCATCCCAAATACAGACATTCGGGCACTTTGCCAAGTTCAGCGCCTCACCCTAAAATCATTGACCAGCGGCCTGTCACATTATCTCACTTCCAGAACCTTTGGCCCGAATCACTAATCCCAAGTCAATGCTTTAACGGTTGAGTTGGGTCCTCCTAACTTAGCATGGCCCAAGCAGTAGCCTTGTAGGCCGTACTTTGGATGAAGTTACCCCAAATGTTGGGTGTTACGTTTGGGCTCATATCAAGTCTCTGAACCGGACATTAACCAGACCTGCTATCCCTCTCTGTCTGTTTAGCCCCTAGCGACCGCCTCCCCCTAGAATGAGAGTGGAGGGGGCCGTAGGTCCTCAATACCCACAAAAGTACATGCTGGCAGAAGGCTGAAACACAATCCTTTTAAACCAGTGGGACTCCCCTCATAGGTAATTTGGGGAGAGCTTCTTATACTGCTTTTTCTTATTTCAGCTTACTATTTTAGACGATAATAAAGTCGCTAATTTTATGAGTTTTTTTTTTTAGCAAGGAGGGAGCCTTCTTCATGGAAGAGTTTGAAACTGCCCACAGAAACTGATACTGCCCTCGTGGCTAACGGTACAAGTATAGGAAAACAATTACAGTACGTCCAAAACATTTGTCGTACGGTATGTCTCAATAGGCCGCTTGGCCGATTTCTCCGCTGGGTAGTGTGATTCTAACAGGTCTTTGCAGTGCACTTGGCCCGGCGCTACTGAAAGCTTTTCCATGAGCTGTTTTTACTGAGGACTCCAGCTCCACTGGCAATCCATGAAGGGAACAGAAGTGGGAGCCCTCGGTAGCTAGTCCTCAGGGCTTGAGATCTCAAAATGACAGAGGCGTGCAAATTGTCACTGTTAAAACTCCTAATTGCTAAAAAAAGCCAAAGCTTCAAAGAGCCCCTTCATGTGTGGCGGTGGACTGCTTATACACAGCTCTGCTTCCATGATGGAAAGGTTGATCCCATCTGTGGCATTTAAAAGTAAAGTTAGCTAGTACGCAAAGGATTGCTTATTGTGTGGTCTGCTGATGTTTTCTCCTCTTTGAAAGACATATAGTTTTACTCCTGTCAAAATCCTCCTCTTAAACAGTATGCAAAAATAGACTCTGTAATGATTTGGAGTTCCATTCTGGAAACGTGTGGTTTCAGTTTGGAATAACAAGGCTAGTGTGTGTGTGCGTGCGAGAGAGCATTTGTGTTTATCCCATATGTCACTAACTTTTGATACCTATTCCAAGTGAATTTGTCGATGCACTTTGAAGTGAACACGTCCACGTAGGAAGGGCATGTATTAAGGTACTAAAATAGGAGATGTGGATGACTGATGTAGAGGAGTAACTTTTATATGCGTATAACTGTGTGTTCTGCTCTTGGATTACATATGGCATATGCTGTATGACTTGTGACACTTCTCCCATTAATATGTGCAAGTGATGGACTTTTGTCTGGGAGATTTTCTAGATGAAAGGCCATGATTAAATGATCAAATGGAATGATAAATGGAAAGTGAGGTTACCGCATGTCTAATATTGGTGAAATATATTCCATTATCACAGTGTTCTGTGGTTTTAGTCTAGTGCTGCATTTGTCAAGCTCATTTGGGTTCATTTCATATTTCCTAGTTAATATGAAATGTCCCAATAATGGACATACCCTTGTTGTGAAAGCACCAGGTCTCAGATACATGTGTATGGACATTTGTCATTGTATCCCACAACACAGGTGGGCACTATACCAAGTGTGTATACATATTTATTGGCACACATATTTAGAGCAGGCATTTGACAAGCATTGATTACAATGCAATCATTACATTTATGCCGTTTCAGCCAATCAGCATCCAGAATCCAAACTACCTGTTTTATAATACTTTTACTCCAAGTCAGGTGTTTTTCTATTCCACATGTCTCAGCTCTCCTCTATGCCTCAGAGATACTGTAGGCCTCTTTGTGTGTGGTGTTGCACCACAACCAACTGTTTTCCCCATCCATATTAAACCTCTGGAAGACATGGTGAGACTGAGAGCCAATGGAAAACCACCTCGGCCCTAGAGGACATGTTATTGGGTCTGACTAGACTACTTGCTGCTAGAGACATGGAGAAATGAAAATCCCCCCTCGTTTCAGATTCCCTCTCTCACAGCAAGTGAATCAAATCACATGTTATTCGTCACATGCTTCGTAAACAACAGGTGTCGACTAACAGTGAAATGCTTACTTACAGGCCCTTCGGAATAGAAATAGTGACACGAGGAATAAATAAACAGTGAATAGCAATTACGAGTAAAAATAACATGGCTATATACAGGGACTACCTGTTGAGTGTGCGTGTGTGACTTGAGTGCATGTGTTCGTAACAATGGGCCAGATAGGGCCTCATTAGGGAGAGGGGTTTATGCATCCTGGAGCGCCAGCAGTGGAAAGAAGAGAAGAGGGGAGCACAGAACAGACAGAGACTCTGCCAATGACAGAACAGTTTAGTGGGTGAGCTCGGGTCAGGAGAGGTACCCGTCATGTCTGTCAAGCTCATCCAGAGTCATTTGAGTGAGCTGCGGTTCCTTGAGTGAACTGACATTATTTATGCCTCGGTTTCCTCTTTCTGTCATCGGATAGGCCTACATTTCAATTTGAAACCATTTATAAAGTGCATTCAGAAAGTATTCAGACCCCTTCACTTTTTCCACATGTTGTTACATTACAGCCTTATTCTAAAATCGCTGCACAGCTATTTTCAGGATTTTAGATCGGGTTCAAGTCCGGGCTCTTGCTCTGCCACTCGAGGACATTCAGAGACTTGTCCCGAAGCCACTGCTGCGTTGTCTTGGCTGTGTGTTTAGGGTTGTTGTGCTGTTGGAAGGTGAACCTTCGACCCGTTCTGAGGTCCTGAGCCCTCTGGAGCAGGTTTTCATCAAGGATCTCTCTGTACTTTGCTCCATTCATCTTTCACTCGGGCTAGTCTAGTCTCCCAGTCACTGTTGCTGAAAAACATCCCCACAGCATGATGCTTTCCCCACCATGCTTCACCGTAGGAATGGTGCCAGGTTTCCTCCAGACGTGACGCTTGGCATTCAGGCCAAAGGGTTAAATATTGGTTTCATCAGACCAGAGAATCTTGTTTCTCATGGTCTTAGAGTCCTTTAGGTGCAAACTCCAAGCGGTCTGTCGTGCCTTTTACTGAGGAGTGGCTTTCGTCTAGCCATTCTAACATAAAGGCCTGATTGGCGGAGTGCTGCAGAGATGGTTCTCCTCCTGGAAGGTTTCCCCATCTCCACAGAGGAACTCTGGATCTCCGAGTGACCATCGGGCCAGGTTGAACATCGGGTTCCTGGTCACCTCCCTGACCAGGACCTTGTCCCCCGATTGCTCAAGTTGGCAACAGCCAGCGACAGTTGTGTCCACTCAAAGCTGCAGTGACTTCAAAGGGTCTCAATTCTTGCTCATGTACCCAAGAGCGACTAGTTCATTTAATAATGCGTTGTTATGAAGTATGATTCATATTTTAAAGGCATGCATTTTCTGAGTGGAAATAATTCAACGCAAAGGCTTAGACGGGGCTTAAAACGTTGATCCCCCTTGGTGATCTCCAGTCGCTTTCTCTCGATTCCTCTCTTTTGTTATTCCTTTCTTTTTTATTTTCCAGCAGTTAGGCTTGTCATGCTGCGCTCATAACCAAACAGACCTCGTTAAGGGGAGTGATCATTAGCTTGGTGGTTAGAAGGGCTGAGATTGTAGCTGTCTCAAATGAGCCCACGACACGGCCCTATACTCTTAAAGCTTTCCCAGACTTTCTCTTTGACAATGCACTTGGGTGGTAAATAATGGACTAATGAACATGTTCATCACATTCATCATCCTCATAGTTCACTAAATGCCTCAAACACATGGAACATTCTGGAATCGATTCCGTGTGATGAACTGATTGCCATGGCCTTTGTCAATAGGTTATTTTTCTGAATTAGATTGAAGGCAGTTTACGGTGCAAATAATGGGGAAGAGTTGCAATCAGATTTCCTGGAATGCATTGGTTTCTCGCAAAGCTTTGCCTCCCAGCCTCTGACAAACCAACGTGTATTTCTGTAATGGAGGAATATCCAGTCAACGTTAGGGTAAAAGAGTGCGTTTGCTGCCATATTCTGTTGACTGTTCACAGATGTATTGGCCCCCATCCTCATTGCCCAACCTGGTCTCAGAACATTTCATATTATTCTGTATGTAATTCTGAGACACTCCATTTAGTATGCTATGTTATGTTTCGTATGGTATGTATTAATTGGTAGATGTCCATCATCCATTTCGTATGGTATGTTACGAATTACAATTCCTATTATATATTACGAATTTTTCTAAATGTACAATAGGGGCGGCAGGGTAGCCAAGTGGTTAGAGCGTTGGACTAGTAACCGAAAGGTTGCAAGTTCATATCCCCGAGCTGACAAGGTACAAATCTGTCATTCTGCCCCTGAACAGGCAGTTAACCCACTGTTCCTAGGCCGTCATTGAAAATAAGAATTTGTTCTTAACTGACTTGCCTAGTTAAATAAAGGTAAAATAAAAAATAGGTTACGAATTTGCAAAACGTATGATATGTTACGAATTCTAACTAGGTGGCTACCGTAGCTAGCTCGCCAACTTTGGATAGATAGGCTAGGGGTTAGGGTTAAGTTTATGAGTTGGGTTGAGGTTAGGGGAAGGGTTATATAAAATGGTTAGGGGAAGGGTTAGCTAAAATGGTTAGGGGAAGGGTTAGCTAAAATGGTTAGGGGAAGGGTTAGCTAACATGCTTATTGGTTGCTATGCATTCGTGTTGTATCTCCCCATCCTCCCTGCTTTTGCCTTAAGTAACCATCTGTCTTATGTAACCATACCAAACGTAACATATCTTCCGAATTTGAGTCCCACGTAATTACGTTTACTATGTCACATCTAGTCTATGATACCAGGCTGCATTGCCAAGTACTAGTAATTAAAGTGGTACTTCAGGATTTGGGCAATGAAGCCCTTTATCTACTTCCCCAGAGTCAGATCAACTCATGGATACCATTTTTATGTCTGCATACATTTTGATGGAAGTTGCCAACCAGCGTTAGCGCAATGACTGTTCGTCTATGGTAACTGCTAGCATGCTAGTAGATACCATAGACCTCCAGTCATTGCGCTGACGCTAGTTAGAATTGGCGCGCGAAATTGCCTCCAACTTCCTTCATACTGGAAGCAGAGACATAAAAATGGTGTCCATGAGTTCAAGTGAGTTCAAGTAGATAACGTGCTTAATTGCCAAAATCCCGAAGTATCCCTTTAAAGAACAATGACGTTGGTACATCTTAAAGAAAAACAGGAGAGACCATTTTTATTCCATTCCCTGAGCTTTTCTGATTTCTTAAAACCAGGGCCAAATGTAAATAGAAAAACATAATAGGCAAACACAGGAAAAGCTGAAATGAAATACTCCTGGAGCCTGCTCAAACCTACCATATTTTGACTCCATTATGACTTTGTGCTGCTTTAATCAATAGATTATTGCTGATCCGTCTAGCAGCAGTTGTAGCCTCGGATCCCCTCTTGGTGTGGAAAATGCTTGTCATCTGACTCCCCAACACTGGTTCTGATTAGGGAGTTACTCCAGGAGTTCTGGATCCCAGTGCTCAGTCACATTAACCACGGTCAGGCCTGATTCCACGCTCACTGCTCTGAACGCTCTCACACCTTAGGTCTGGTCACTGATAACGTTCCATCTGAATAATACCCAGGAGGGGCTGAATTAGAAATGTTTCTATTATCATTTTACACAATGAAATCAAGCAGGAAACCAATTACATGTCATTCCACTGGGAGATGAGTGCAGACACTAACTCCTTGTGACTCTGAGGCTGTCCTTATATGGACACCGTAGCAATAGAATAAGCACTATAGGTTCACGAACGAGTAACAATCATTCAAATAAATTCAAACATGTGGAGAACGTAAGCATTTAATGAAATCTCATTTCATCACAGTTTCCAATGCTTTGTGACGAGGCTGATATTCAAACCCATGAGGTCCAATGTGAAATTGCCCAGGCCGAGTATAGAGTAGAGTACATGTCGAGAGATCCCCCCTCAGATCTCAGATCAGCGGTGGAACAGGACGGCAGCGCCATAGTTTTCTAAACACTGCTGTGTCTGAAAGACAGAAACCAGCCCTGTCCCGATGCTGAGGCCTCATCAAGCAAGTCCTAACCCAAACCGGGAGTCACTCACTGATGTCAGGAATGGAGAAGGGAGTGAAAGACGATTTACAAAAGGCATTCGCAGCCTGGAAAAAACACACAAGGCTCAGAGGAATCACGAAAGCAAACGACCACAACAGTAGAGTCTGCCTTTAAAAGCAGTGGGACCCTAGCCTGTTAGATCAGAAACACACACACACACACACACACACATTCCGTCTGTAGTTGAACGTGTGGTTTGCTGTAGATCTGTCCAATATCATGCACTGTAAACTGTAAAGAATGCCCTCACTCGGGCTTACGAGTGCAACGGGACCTGTGATTCAGAAACGCACATTTGAAAAAAATCATATAGAGGTTTAATTTCGAAGTTCTCCCATTTCAAATTGCTTCCGTCTGTTGATTGAACTCGCTATCGAATCACATGTGGGCAACGATAATCTCCCCACCCACCCTGCAAATGGTAATTCTTAACTAAATTCGATTTAGGAGAATTCCGATGTTTGTTTGGCTGATTTTATGGACATGCACTAGGTATTACAACACCGGAGAACGTGAGAAGGGCTGCTTTTCCAGGGAGGAATCCTCCTAAGAGACAATGGACTCGACATGGGAGGTTCTGTGTAAGACACGGTATCTGTCAATCACAAGGCTTCTGGTGTGATCCCAGCAGGTTGTGTGTGTCTGAACACCGATGGGTATACTTGGTGGATTGTACTGTTTTTGTCTGTTCAAAAGGAGCTCAAAGAGCTGTGTATTGTATTTGAACAGTCAAACGTGTGCGAAGGAGATCCTCCCCACTGTGATTGGTTTGATAGGTCAGGATATGCAGCAGCACAGTATGTCTGTCTGTGGATCAGATTATGCAGACGATCCAAACATCATCTCTCTGTGTGTCTGTATGCACTAAGGATGCTAACAGTGTCTCTCTGTATGTATGTGCATGCTGCAGGAAGCTACACTTTGGGGCGGTCAGTGGAGAGGGTGGCCCAGATGTCATGTGCTCTGATCCGGGACAGAAGCTCCGCCCTTACTGCTCCAGGCGTGAGCCAACCCGGAAGAGCAGACCACTCCGTCCAGCCTCGCCTTGGACCACCCTTATCACTACTACCCACCTACGGCTTTGCCACAAGGTGTGTGTTTGAGAAACACTCTGAGCCTTCAAACTCTTTGTATGACATGAACTGCACGAGAAAAAGGAACCGTGTGATAGGGAAGAGTTTAACATGAGACAGGGGTGTATATGGAGACAGCTCGCTTTGCAAGTGTGTGAGACTGTCTATAGTCCTATGGTCTGAGACTTCAAACAGTACTGCGTTTCATTCACATGGAGAAATACTACAGTTTACTATAGTATACTACAGTACTTACTAAATAATTCTGTAGTAAACTGCAGTATAATATACTACACACTGTAGTATCCCTCGATCATGTGATGTACTTACTATAGAATGCTGTAGAATACTATAGTAAATACTACAGTAATGTCTGCAAAAACACTATACTTTTTTAACTAGAGTAAATACTACAGCATTACCCTCCCTCATATCCCAATTTGTGCCACCCATCAATGTGTTCCCCACAAGTTATAGACAGAGCAGAAGCTCTGAACTATCCATTCAGACCCCAGTCCTACCTACCTACAGGTTATAGAAAAGAGCAGAAGCTCTGAACTATCCGTTCAGACCCCAGTCCTACCTACCTACAGGTTATAGAAAAGAGCAGAAGCTCTGAACTATCCGTTCAGACCCCAGTCCTACCTACCTACAGGTTATAGAAAAGAGCAGAAGCTCTGAACTATCCATTCAGACCCCAGTCCTACCTACCTACAGGTTATAGAAAAGAGCAGAAGCTCTGAACTATCCATTCAGACCCCAGTCCTACCTACCTACAGGTTATGGAAAAGAGCAGAAGCTCTGAACTATCCATTCAGACCCCAGTCCTACCTACCTACAGGTTATAGAAAAGAGCAGAAGCTCTGAACTATCCATTCAGACCCCAGTCCTACCTACCTACAGGTTATAGAAAAGAGCAGAAGCTCTGAACTATCCGTTCAGACCCCAGTCCTACCTACCTACAGGTTATAGACAGAGCAGAAGCTCTGAACTATCCATTCAGACCCCAGTCCTACCTACCTACAGGTTATAGACAGAGCAGTTTCCTGAAGGAGAAAGCCTCCACTTCTATGTCAAAGATAATAAAGCATAAACACCATAGTAAATACTACAGTAATGTCTGCAAAAACACTACAGTAAATACTACAGTATACTACAGTTTGCAATAACACAAAAGTAAATACTACTGTAAAACGCTACATTAATTACTATAGTATATACTACAGTTTTCTATTACTACAGTATTTATACTATAGTTAACTCTAAATACTACAGATTACAACGGTATACTACAGTAAACACTACAGAAAAGTCTGCAAAACACTACACTTAATAGTATATATACCCTAGTATACTATAGTTTTTTTTAAATGTGAAATGGTCTCTAGATCACTGGATAAAGGTGCTGTTGAATGGAGGAGAGGAGTTGACATTACTGTATACAGTGCCTTGCGAAAGTATTCGGTCCCCTTGAACTTTCCGACCTTTTGCCACATTTCAGGCTTCAAACATAAAGATATAAAACTGTATATTTTTGTGAAGAATCAACAACAAGTGGGACACAATCATGAAGTGGAACGACATTTATTGGATATTTCAAACTTTTTTAACAAATCAAAACTGAAAAATTGGGCGTGCAAAATTATTCAGCCCCTTTACTTTCAGTGCAGCAAACTCTCTCCAGAAGTTCAGTGAGGATCTCTGAATGATCCAATGTTGACCTAAATGACTAATGATGATAAATACAATCCACCTGTGTGTAATCAAGTCTCCGTATAAATGCACCTGCACTGTGATAGTCTCAGAGGTCCGTTAAAAGCGCAGAGAGCATCATGAAGAACAAGGAACACACCAGGCAGGTCCGAGATACTGTTGTGAAGAAGTTTAAAGCCGGATTTGGATACAAAAAGATTTCCCAAGCTTTAAACATCCCAAGGAGCACTGTGCAAGCGATAATATTGAAATGGAAGGAGTATCAGACCACTGCAAATCTACCAAGACCTGGCCGTCCTTCTAAACTTTCAGCTCATACAAGGAGAAGACTGATCAGAGATGCAGCCAAGAGGCCCATGATCACTCTGGATGAACTGCAGAGATCAACAGCTGAGGTGGGAGACTCTGTCCATAGGACAACAATCAGTCGTATATTGCACAAATCTGGCCTTTATGGAAGAGTGGCAAGAAGAAAGCCATTTCTTAAAGATATCCATAAAAAGTGTCGTTTAAAGTTTGCCACAAGCCACCTGGGAGACACACCAAACATGTGGAAGAAGGTGCTCTGGTCAGATGAAACCAAAATTGAACTTTTTGGCAACAATGCAAAACGTTATGTTTGGCGTAAAAGCAACACCCTGAACACACCATCCCCACTGTCAAACATGGTGGTGGCAGTATCATGGTTTGGGCCTGCTTTTCTTCAGCAAGGACAGGGAAGATGGTTAAAATTCATGGGAAGATGGATGGAGCCAAATACAGGACCATTCTGGAAGAAAACCTGATGGAGTCTGCAAAAGACCTGAGACTGGGACGGAGATTTGTCTTCCAACAAGACAATGATCCAAAACATAAAGCAAAATCTACAATGGAATGGTTCAAAAATAAACATATCCAGGTGTTAGAATGGCCAAGTCAAAGTCCAGACCTGAATCCAATCGAGAATCTGTGGAAAGAACTGAAAACTGCTGTTGACAAATGCTCTCCATCCAACCTCACTGAGCTCGAGCTGTTTTGCAAGGAGGAATGGGAAAAAAATTCAGTCTCTCGATGTGCAAAACTGATAGAGACATACCCCAAGCGACTTACAGCTGTAATCGCAGCAAAAGGTGGCGCTACAAAGTATTAACTTAAGGGGGCTGAATAATTTTGCACGCCCAATTTTTCATTTGTTAAAAAAGTTTGAAATATCCAATAAATAAATATATAAATATATAAATAAATACATATCCAATAAATGTCGTTCCACTTCATGATTGTGTCCCACTTGTTGTTGATTCTTCACAAAAAAATACAGTTTTATATCTTTATGTTTGAAGCCTGAAATGTGGCAAAAGGTCGCAAAGTTCAAGGGGGCCAAATACTTTCGCAAGGCACTGTACGTGTGATTTTGTACTGCCATGTTTGAATGGAGGTATAAAATGAGTGGCACATTGAAATGTTATTAAAATATTGCTTTCAATAAAAATGACTTTTCTTTTCGTTTTAGCCATCACATAAATTGTCTTTGTTTTGATGATGCTATGACCGCAACATTGTGGGGTTTGCAGACCACCTCGGACATCTCCCGTTGATTTCAGTACTGTATTGACCATTTTGTAGAGAATGTCCCTATGGCATTACAATGACACAATCCCGATCGGTGCCTATTCCATTCAAACAGATACAGTAGCACAGACCTTACATAAGTGTTCCTGGTAAATATACAGATCGTGATAGGGACAAGTGTAATTGCTTTGTCTGAGACCCCACACATCAGTTGAGCCCATAATGAAGCAGCTTAGTCCTATTGAAGCTCCAGCTTCTTCACAGTAACCGTGAAGCTGCATGGACTAATCATACACAGTAAGAGGGACCCCAAGGCAATAGTCTATCATCCTACTGTAAGTCTTTAAGTGAGGCATAGTACAAAGGTATACAGAGCCCAGGTTAGTAGTGTAACTTTGTTTCCCCCTACTCTCAGTCAGCCATCGCTCACACGTGTGTGTGTGTGTGTGTGTGTGTGTGTGTGTGTGTGTGTGTGTGTGTGTGTGTGTGTGTGTGTGTGTGTGTGTGTGAGTGTGAGTGAACGAGTAGGCTACACATTGGCTACAGTATGTGTGTGTGCTTGTGAGAATGTGTGTGTGTGTTGTAAGTGTGCTTGTGATAACATGTGTGTTTGTGAGAGAGAGAGAATCCCAGAGAGAGAACAAGGATTCCCTCAGGTTAATGTTTTTCTCACAGGAGTGGAAGAAAGTCTCAACATCAAAGGGCTTTTTACTCTTGATCCCTGCACATTCCACAGCAACCGTACCGAGGTGGAGAGCGATTGGTTTTGTTGTTGCTTTGTATATGCCATTTACACTTCCAGGGCGGATCCGATTTCCAACATTTTACATCCTCCAAAATGTAGTGGAATACCGACTGTTGATGGAAGCTGCCTCAGGGATAGTCAGGATCACGCCACTCTGCATGCTTCTAGACATGAGAGGGAATGTCTTGTTAAAAAAATATGTATTTACCTTGTTTCAGAGGGAAGGTTTTATCATAATATGATGACTCGTCTTTGTGTTCAAACATTTTCTAAATGTGATTTGCTTGTCTTTCAGTTAATTAGTTGATTGTCTGCGGACTTGACACTAATCAGAAAAATTGGTTTACTCAGATTTACATTATCGTTCATATCTGACAATATAGGGACACCTGGTGGATGATCATGGTACAGCATGAGCTCTTTAGAGTTGTAGTTTGTTCATTCTCCACAAGGGACTCTCATTGAGCTCACTTCCATGGTGGTATTTGCTGTAGCACAGCGCTTCCCAACCCTCATCCTAGAATACCCCCAACAGAACACATTTTCATTGTAGCCCATGACAAATGCACCTCACTCAACTCATTGAGGCTTGATGATTAGTTGACAAGTTGAATCAGGTGTGCTTGTCCAGGGTTACAATAAAAATGTGTTCTGTTCTCATCGTGCTCTAGTGACTCCTTGTGGCGGGCTGGGTGGCTGCAGGCTGACCTCTGTCGTCAGTTAAACGTTGTTTCCTCCGACACATTGGTGCAGCTGGGTTCCGGGCAGGTGGATGCATGACTACATATTCGCCTCTTCTGAGCCTGTAGGTGAGTTGCAGCGATAAGACAAGCTCGTAATCACAAAATTGGGGAGAAAAAGGGGGTTAAATATATGTACTGTTGGGGGTACTGGAGGACCAGGGTTGGAAAACACTGCTGTAGCACACCGTGATCTGAAGAGTCACGATACATTTAGCATAAAACAGTTGTACAGGCAATAAACATATTTTTCTTTTGTAAAAGAGGTGTGATCACTGATCTTTATCTCTTTGTTAACAAAATATATTAAGTCTATCAAAAGTGTGCAAGTTTGAACATGTGTTATTTGGAAATCAGTATTTCTGATCTAGACACCTTGGCTTACGCTCTCCCTCCTTTAGCCTCATGGTTCCAGTCTCAGGGTTGGGGAGTAACGGATTAGGCCAAATGAAATCCATAGGCCTAATGGACTCATGTTCAAACTTGCACACTTTTGATAGACTTAAAGGGGCAATCTGTAGTTTCTACGTCTATTTTTGGACTTATAAATTATATATACAGTACCAGTCAAAAGTTTGGACACACCCACCTATTCAAGGATTTTTCTTTAGTTTTACAATTTTCTACATTGTAGAATAATAGTGAAGACATCAAAACTATGAAATAACGCAAGGAATCATGTAGTAACCAAAAAAGTGTTAAACAGTGTTATATTTTAGATTCTTCAAAGTAGCCACTTTTTGCCTTGATGACAGCTTTGCACACTTTTGGCAAAGCATGCCATTCTATGAGCGCAGCATTTATATTTCAATTCAACTCAATGAGCCAAATCTGTCCTCCGTGACAACAAAATCATAAACAACAGAGTAGGGCTGGCTAATAAATCCTTCGTTTTGGGGTCATGCTCAGGGAAAACAATTTGGCTAATCTATACTTCCATATTTCCAAGTCCTATTGTTGAAGATCAAGGGGTATAACATTTATTGCGTTGACTGGAATTCTGATAGACTTTGGTTGTTAATGTAAAGATATCATTTAATGGTATTATTATATGGAGTAGAAAGCGATGGGTTAGAAGAAGCCTACATACCCAACCCATAAAGTAAAATGTAGCATCCATATATGACCAGCTATATAAACTTTAACATGGATTTATCCTGCAATAGATGTCGTTCAATTGGGAACATAGATGTTTGTCTTCTTCTAATGTACTGAGTTTGGATAATCCAAAAGTTACGTTACTGATTACAATTTTGGACTTGTAACTTGTAACGGATTACATTTAGAAAGTAACCCACGCAACCCTGCTCATGGTCTACCAGAGTGCGTCTGACTGAAGTCACTGTCATAGACATTTGTTATGTCTGAGCAGAGTTTTACTCTAGCCAGATATGGAGACCATGGCCACCACATCGCAGAGCTAGGCCAATTTTTCACCATTATTCACTGTTTTACAGAGCTGAATGGGAGAACTAACACAGTTCCAACTAAATGGGGGTCTGTAGATCTGCCAGGCCCAGACAGCCAGTCATCATCACCCTCACCAGACAGGTTTGATTATGGCCTTGGCGCTTCCCTGGAGGCCCTGAGGGGTGTGCTCGCGCGCGTGCGTTTGTGTGTGTGTGTGTGTGTGTGTGTGTGTGTGTGTGTGTGTGTGTGTGTGTGTGTGTGTGTGCTTGCGTGTGAGAAAGCGTGTGTGTGCTTGCGTGTGAGAAAGAGTGTGTGTGTGTGTGAGTGTTAAGAGTTTCCTCTAAACTTGGATCACTACTTGGATCACTTAGTTTAGGAACTCTGAGCCAAAGGGTCCCTTAGAACACAAAGCAGCAGAGAATACACCCACAGACCACAAGAAAACCGTTCTTCCTGGATACTGAAAAACAAATATATCAAGGGGAATAAGAGCAGTCAAAGCGTAGAGGATACCGTATACAGACGGGATGCACAGGTCAGGGTGTGTAGGAGATGTGGTGCCAAGTACAACAGTGTTATTTACAGTCAGGAGGGGAGGTATTTAGTGAGCTGAACCCAGGTCAGTTCTGTTGAGTGCCTCTTATGATGTCATTCCAAATCTAGATCGTCACTAAAGCTATTATGAGAGGTACAAAGCATAGCTACGGGAAGTAGGGGTGCTGAGGGTGCTGAAAAATCAGAATTAATATAATATACTAGTTCTGTATTAGCGAACCAATATAACCATCAAGATACACCACAAATTCAGCAGGGTCAGCAGTTTTGCATGCATCAATACTGCCTTCTAGTGGAGTGAAGTGTGTGAATTATAATCGAGGAGATTGAGGTAGTTCTTTCGATTGGTTATAATTACACCAATCACCAGCCCTTAGGCCAACCAATGCATAACAGTATCTGTCATCCTTCAGTACCAGTGCATGGTTGTTGTCTCAGGGTCGGTTTATACACACAAGGACCACAGTTATGGGATCAACTATATTGTTGTATAAAAGACTGACATGGAGGGTTACGTTTCCCAGCATACAACACATGCATCAAAATCAACCAGATAAAGGAGAAAATGATTGAGCTGAGATGAACTGAGTACTGAGGATGTAAATGGTTAACACAAACAGCAGACAGAGTAACACAGTTTACAGTGGGTAAAACGCTCCAGGTTTGTCTTATGCTCATTTGCAACTAGAGAGAATATTTTGAACGTAGATGTAAGACGAGATACAGAGAATTGCGATGTGTGTGAGGGAAGGAGACGCTCACACACACTGCATCTGGAATGTAGACATTCACACCCTATTGACCATTACCTTTCACTCATACAGCCATGTGTTTTATAGCTACACACACATCCGGTGTGCTCACCATGCTCTCAGCCCTCTACAAATATTGCACTTAAGCCACTCTTCCTCCAACACCTCCTCAAAACGTTCCTTTCCACTTCTCACTTCTCCAAATTCTGTGGGATAACACTCCTTTGTCTCTCTCACCCCTCTCTGTGTTGCTCTCTAAATAAATGTTGAATAATATTTTTCTTCAGTGATTTTTCTGTCCCATTTAAAGCATTGTCCTTTCCTTCCTTCCCTCACTCACTTCCTCCTTCCCTCACTCACTCCCCCCTTCCCTCACTCCCTCCATCCCTCACGCTCTCCCTTAAGTCCTATATGGCCTCTGCTTTTCACCATATAAATTCAATCCACATTCTCTCTCGCAGAGCTGTCACTGGTCCACACATGCCGTGAGCTTTATAGATGAGAATCAGCAGGGTATCAGCTCTCTGATGGGCTCCTATGAAACTGGAGGAAACAGAGACTCAGGCAGACGGTGTTGAAGTTCTGTCTGACATCAGCCCCAGTTCTGGCCTGTCCCATTCCCCACTGGGCTCAACACACATGGCCTTGGGTAGGTCCAGGAGTTTTACCTGACCACATGACATGACCAGGAAAGATTCTTGGCCCTAGTTATAACCTGGCCTCAGTGGAGGCTGCTGAGGGGAGGACGGCTCATAATAATGGCTGGAATGCAGTGAATGGAATGGTGTCAACCACATGGAAACCATTTGTTTGGTGTATTTGATACCATTACACCTACTCCGCTCCAGCCATTACCACGAGCACATCCTCCCCAATTAAGGTGCCACCAACCTCCTGTGCCCTGCCTGCATGTCCCATCTCCCACTGTGTTCAATTCACATGGCCATGTGTGTAAAGCCAGGTGTGAGCTGACAAGGAAAGTTTCGGGACCCCAGTTACAGCCTAAACCAGTGTTTCCCAGACTTCTCTTTGAGTACCCCGTGGCAGTTTCACTTATTTGATTTATTCCAGTAATAACACACCTGATTTAAATAGTAAGCCCATCATTAGCTGAAGTAGGTGTGCTATTGCTGAATTACGTCAAACATGTGGAACTAGCTTGGGGTACTCGACGAGAGGTTTGGGAAACAAACCTGACCCAAACACATCCAAAAGACTCCATCAGCAGAAACGATGTCCAAATCCAGCCGACATAGCAGCCCTTTGCCGAGATCCCAGGGTGGGCTTGGTTAAGTAGGACAGAGTGGTCTAAATTGGGCTCTGTGATTATCCGCCACTACGATTACCTCCGCAGGCCGGCCCTATCGCTCATCATGGCTGATTATTTGTATTTGGAAGGGTAGAAGTGCTCTGTCGTAGGTGGAGAGTGTTTCGTGTGTGGAGGGGGATGTGGTGATGAACTTTACAAATGGGGATGTCCCTTTTATGTAAACTAAACAGCTGAGAAACCAAACTGAGGGAAGAGGTCTAGGAGTTAGCCTGGGATTAGGATGGAGCTCTACAGTTATTCCACTCTAGTGCGCTGTGTGTCATGGTCTCCAGACTAAACCACTCAGTTACAAATGGTCTTGCAGTAACTGCTATTCATACA